>NW_026886089.1:0-74950 GCF_032173495.1 Musca vetustissima
TTGATGCTGCTAAATTGGAAATATGAAGAAAAAACACTCTATGATATATGAATGTGTTCGAACTGCGGGCACGTGTGAGCGTGTGTCGATATGTATAGTCTATACTAGTTGCCACTGATACGATTATTTCTATAATCTCCATAATATAATGGAGGGTATATAAAATTTATTATTTCGTTTGTAACACTTTCAAAATATTTTAAAAATACTTTTAAAAAATCCACGCCTATGTAAAGGACGCCCAAACATATCTTTAAACCAGTAAAGGTAAGTTCAAAAGTCGGACGGGCCGACTATATGATACCCTTCACCACTTTGGGTACAAGAAATGCTCATATGTACAATATCCTTTAGATAGAATAGACATATCATCATTGGAGGACCATTGAAATGGAATCTAACGAAATTAACTGCGTGAAGATGTAGATATTTGAACTAAATTAAAACAACCCATACTGATACTGAATCTGAAATCTATGCAAAATTTAATGTCAGTCATCGAGCAAAATATGTATAAGATCTATATAAAAATGGACGTCTTGGAGCAACCGTGGCATCCACCATTTGGTATGCTGCAACACTATGCGCTATCCATTCTAGGTTCGATTTGATATGCTGTATACAATTTCGTCCTAGTTATTTGGTAGATCATTTTGACGAAATCGAATAAAAATATAAACTTGAAACGTCTTCAATCCAAATCGCAATGCAATATTTCATGCAAAGCGAACAGGTTCCTCCATTTGCATAAAATCTGACAAAAGTATGTATGTGAGCTATATTTAAATCTGAACCGATTTCAAACTTAACCAAATCATTCTAGACTAAATTCAATACACGCAAAATAGACACCTCGGTGCGCCATTTACATAAAATAGAACGAAAATATATATGGGAGCTATATGTAAACCTCAACCGATTCCAACAGAACATCGCATACATTAATCTGGACCTAATTCAGTACTCTGTGCAAAATTTTGTTTCAATCGGACCAATATTGTGAGTTTACATAAAATCGGACGAAACTATATATGGAAACTATATCTAAATCTTAACCGATTCCAAGAAAACATCGCATACATCAATTTGGACCTAAATCAGTACTCTGTCCAAAATTTTATTTCAATCGGACCAATATTGCGAGTTTGGTGCACCAAAAAAAAATCTGTACTGATTTCAAACAAACTTTACATGCTTAAATCTAGACCTATTTCAATACTCTGTGCAAAATTTTGACTCAATTGGACCAATATTGGGAATTTTGTGGCCCCATTTACCTAAAGTCGGACGAAACTATATATGGGAGCTATATCTAAATCTGAACCGATTTCAACCAAACTTGGCACACATAAATCTAGACCTAATTCAATACTCTGTGCAAAATTTTGCACCATTCGGAAAAATATTGGGAGTTTGGTGCACACTTTACCTAAAATCGGACGAAACTATATATGGGAGTTATATCTACATCTGAACCGATTTCAACCAAACTTAGCACACATCAATCTAGACCTAATTGAATACTCTGTGCAAAATTTTGTCTCAACCGGACCAATATTGGGAGTTTAGTGCACCATTTACCTAATATCGGATGATACTATATATGGAAGCTATATCTAAATCTGAACCGATTTGCTTCAATTCAAGAGGGTTAGTCCTTGGGCCAAATAAGTGGAATGTACCAAATTTCATCCAAATCGAATTATAAATGCGAGCTGTACTTTGTTCACAACAATACATGGACGGACGGACGGACAGACAGACGGACATGCACAAATCGACTCAGAAAGTGATTCTATGCATATTCTCAAAAGTAACTATGGGTCTATCTTGATTCCTTTTGCCTGTTACACGCATATGCACAAAGACATAATACCATGTACCACAGTGTGGTGAAGGGTATAAAAATCCACGCCTATGTAAAAGTCTCCTAAAAATATTTTTTTAAATCCACTCCTATGTGCATGACTTAATTTTTTTTAAATCCCCCCCCCCACACACACACACACATATTTCAGACTTCCTAAAATATTTTTAAAAAATCCTACACGCCTATCTATAAAGCTCCTAAAAATTGAGTTAAAAAATTCAACGCCTATCTATAGACCTCCTAAAAATTGGGTTAACAAATTCCACGCCTATCTATAAAACTCCCAAAAATTGGGTTAAAAAATTCCACGCCTATCTATAAAACTCCTAAAAATTGGGATAACAAATTCCACGGCTATCTATAGTCCTCCTAAAAATTGAGTTAAAAAATTCCACGCCTATCTGTAGACCTCCTATAAATTGGGTTAAAAATTCCACGCCTATCTATAGACCTCCTAAAAATTTGGTTTAAAATGCCACGCCTATCTATAGACCTCCTAAAATTGGGTTAAAAAATCCACGCCTATCTATAGACCTAATAAAATTGGGTTAAAAAATTACACGCCTATCTATAGACCTCCTATAAATTGAGTCGAAAAATTCCACGACTATCTGTAGACCTCCTATAAATTGAGTCGAAAAATTCCACGACTATCTGTAGACCTCCTAAAAATTGGTTTAAAAAAATCCACGCCTATCTATAGACCTCCTAAAACTTGGGTTAAAAAATTCCACGCCTATCTATAGACCTCCTATAAATTGGGTTAAAAAATCCCACGCCTATCTATAGACTTCTTAAAAATTGGGTTAAAAAATTCCACGCCTATCTGTAGACCTCCTAAAAATTGGGTTAAAAAATGCCACGCCTATCTATAGACCTCTTAAAAATTGGGTTAAAAAATGCCACGCCTATCTATAGACCTCTTAAAAATTGGGTTAAAAAATTCCACGGCTATTTATAGACCTCCTAAAAATTGGGTTAAAAAATTCTACGCCTATCTATAGACCTCCTAAAAATTGGGTTAAAAAATTCCACGCCTATCTATAGACCTCTTAAAAATTGGGTTAACAAATTCCACACCTATCTATAGACCTCAAAAAAATTGGGTTAACAAATTCCACGCCTATCTATAGACCTCCTAAAAATTGGGTTATCTATAAAAAATATACGCCTATGTAAAAACTTCCTAAAAATTGGGTTAAAAAATTCCACGCCTATCTATAGACCTCCTATAAATTGGGTTAAAAAATGCCACGCCTATCTAAAGACCTCCTAAAAATTGGGTTAAAAAATGCCACGCCTATCTATAGACCTCCTATAAATTGGGTTAAAAAATCCACGGCTATCTATAGACATCCTAAAAATTGGGTTAAAAAATTTTACGCCTATCTATAGACCTCCTAAAAATGTTTTTAAAAATCCAGGCATATCTATAGACCTCCTATAAATTGGGTTAAAAAATTCCACGCCTAACTATAGACCTCCTAAAAATATGTTTGAAAAATCCACGTCTATCTATAGGCCTATTAAAAATATGTTTAAAAAGTCACGCCTCTCTATAGGATTCCTAAAAATATGTTTCAAAAATCCACGCCTTTGTATAGGTATCCTCAAAATATGTTTAAGAAATCGACACCTTTGTAACGGTCTTCTAAAATATCCACGCCTCCTAAAAATATGTTTAAGAAATCCCCACCTATCTATAGGCCTCCTAAAATATTTTTAAGAAATACATGAAATACACGCCTAAAAAATATTTTTAAAAAATCCACGCCAATATTGAGACATCTAAAAAATATTTTAAAAGAATCCTCGAGGATCGAGGCTTATATACGGGACTTCTACATATATTTTGAAAAAAAAAAATCTCTATATTTAAGTCCTAAAAATATTTGTAATACATCCTCTTAAATTCCTCCCAAAAATATTTTTCTTTTTCAAATCCACTGTAGGGCATATTATGGTCAGCACATAGATCATTCACTTTTTTGTTTATCATTTTCATTACTAAATTATTTCCAAAAAAAAATAACAACAACCCAAAAAAACTAACTAAATAAAGTCATAAGCATGATTTGTTCATTCCCCTAAGCATCATAATAACAGCTTTGGTATAAAAAAATAAAAAGGAAAAAAATCTCCAGCTTCCATTAAATATCAACATGTGATATGCGATGTGATAGTAACCCTTAATGGACTGTCTAACCAACCGACCGACCGACATTCGACAAAATACGACGTCATAGTCATCGACGACAATGATACTTATAAATAATGACATTGCCATTTTCGTTTGCCATCTATTGATGTTCGGCCGAATAGCACCAAAGGGGGTGGTTGGGGGTTTTTTTCCAAACACAAAAGAAAAACAACGCAATAAATTCTGGCTCAGTCGCAAATGGTATCTGGGAGATGGAAAATCTTTAAGAAAACGAAAACACCAGAAAATACTGGGATATTTTCTTTAAACATTTGCCAAGGTATTAAGCTGTCAAATATTAAATTGGTTTTAGACATTTGTGTAAAATAGGTATTTTTAAAGCCAGGCCAGTTGTGTGTGTGTATGTATGCATGAAGGTGAACCTATTGCACCTTGATGCTGAAAGTGAAAAATAAAAACTGAACATTCGAAATATAAAAAAATCGAAATGGTACATGACCTGCAGATGTTGGCAGTTCGTTGCTTGGCGGGTAGGTTGGATTATTTAATATGGTTTGTTCGCGAGCGGAAAAGAAAAACCATTTTCGTTTATTACAACACTCCACATGTATGTAGTGTAATAAACGTGTGTAGAACACAAAAACACACCTGAGGCGCAGATGCCAATCAATTGCCAAATTGAAATTTAGGTCGATGGGTTAGAGCTTACTTTTGCTGTTTTTAGCTGTTATGTTTTTTTGTTGACTTTATGTTCACTTTTGCGCTCATGTGTTCGAGCAAATTCGGCAATTGCTATTTTAAAATAGTCGATTTGTTTATTTGGCGAATTCAACATGAAAATTGTTCACGTTTGCAATTTAAACGTTTTCTTAAAAAAAAAAACATACACACACACATAAAAAACAGAAATATTTGGAAATCGTTTTAAAAACTCGATTTATATGCTGACCAATAACTATAAACTTTTAACTTTGTATTCGAAAGTAGGTAGAAGAGGGGAGATTTTATTTTTAGATTGCTTAAAATAAAATTAGATTTTCTAAAGGCATGCAGGTACTAATAACACTAGGAATAGATGTTGGGTTTTTTAAGTAAGAGGTTGGCATTTTCTTTTTTATTTTAAGGAAAGGGGACCTCCATTTCAAAAACAAATTTAAAAAACGAGGTTATGGTAAGGTCAATAAATACATCTGAAAAAATAAAGGTCTATATTGGGTCCACATAAACATATCTAGAAAAAAAACACAGGCCTATAGTAGGACCTCTAAAAAATACTTTCAAAAAATCCAGGACCTCGATTTTTTTAATTAAACCATCAGAGAGATCAGTAAATATACTTTGGAAAACAAATCAAAACAATAGTTGGTCTACATAAAAATATGTGTAAAAAAATTCAGACCAATAATAGGGCGGCCTAAGAACAGACATATACAGGATGAGATGAAAAAAAATGCAACCAACTTCAGACTGATGTCATTTCTATGCCACTAGTCCGGCAGCTGTTAAAATTATTCCAGTGACAGCTCATTATATTGTGTACAAGCTTACAAAAACATTTTGGTGCGGATTTGGTTTTCTCCTATGAGAAAACATTCCTTGTCCAGCAGTTTGTAAGCAAACAAAATGATCGTGTTTACATGCCAAAGAGGTAAGCTGAAAATGTGCACCTTCGGTTGGCCACCAGAACATTCCAACAGGACTCAGCACCATCGCACTCAGCACGTGCCACCCAAGAATGGTTGCAAAATGAGGTTTCTCGCTTCATCCGGAGATTTTGGTGGCTGTTGTGTGCTGGAACAACAGCCACCAAAATCTCCGGATACCAATCCGTTGGACAATTGTGTCTGGAGTATTTTGGAAAGCAAGCGCTTTGCCGAAAATGGGCCAAAGTACCGCAGAGCAACATTCCGGGAGCGTGTGACGATTATATTGGCCGTTTGAAGGCCATAATTCGTGGCAAAGATGACAAATTCGAAGAAATCTTTTATTCTATTCCAAAAATGGAAAAATTTGACATTGCTGGAGTTTTTTATCTGACCCTGTATTTGTGAGATCGATAACCGTATTAAAAAACCAGTGAGCGGAGCAGAATAGACGGACGGGGCCGACCATATGATACCCTACACAACTACCAAGGAACTCTAACATTCTGCGGTTCTATATTCTGCAACTGGGCAATATTTCGTGATATTTGCACCCTCTTGATCGATTATAGGTCAACAGCTCCACTTTCTAACCCTGGCATATTTTTCCTTTTTTTTCTGGAAGTGAATTTCTACGCTATAAAATAAAAAAACTGGTCACTTTAGGTTTTGGTTGATTTGACCCTCGGAATATTGACCGATCATAATCTAAACAGCCACTCTAAGTATTTGGTCACATCCCCTTCAACTTGTAAACGATAAGATGTTCTGCATAAAATAATTGCCTCTAGAGCGACTAGAAAATCAGAAAAAAATATAGTTTTCCGTTCATTGCACCCCCTAAATAAAATCTCAACTTCACCGAAAACTATAGGTGTCGTCCTTGACCATAATCGGAACTTCATGTACAATTTCATTTCAGCGCGACATTTCCGTCCTCTAATGGAGTAGTAGTAATACTATGCACATATTCACCTTTACCTAATTACGTATAACTCCCACATTAGAGTACATACAGGCATATAATTGGTATCAATTTGAAGGTCAACAACTCCTCTTGGATATACTATCACCTTCTTGCGTGTATGTCCTTCAGGAGCAAGTAGATACGCCCCAGAATAATAATTTTGTAATTTTACACACAAAAGTCGGGGTCCATTTGACCCGCTAAATATTGACCGATCTTTATCAAAACAGGCATGCTTATTCCTTGGCCCGATCCCCTTCTCCATATAATTGCGGTCTCTGGAGCGACCAGAAATACCGACAAAAATAAAGTATTTGGTCCATTTCATCCCCTAATTATTAACCGATCTTTATCAAAAACAATAGGGGTCTTCATTGGCCAAAATCCATTCTACATGCAAAATTTCGTGAAGATTGGTCCATAACTGTATCGTGTTTACAAATTATAATGGACAGACGGACGGGCGGACGGACACACATGTCTAGATCGACTCAGCTAGTCGAGATATGAGGATCGGTATACTTAAAGGTGGGTCTAGGACCAATATTTCGCGGCGTTACAAAGCTATAATACCCTGACAGCATAGTTGTGTAGGGTATAATGAATAGCAGCAAAACTTCGTAGAAGTCATCTGTCAAGTGTTTATAGAAAATCGTACGAGGGTGAAATGTATCATGACGAGAAGTGCCGTTACTTTCCCTATATAATGGAACGTTACCTTTAGCATTGAGTAGATGGAAGGATATAAAGATGTTTCGCGGATGTCTTTTTTTCCAAGAAAATATCCCTCCAAATAGTCGGCCTCATTTCCGGTACTTTGGATGTCCTAGTCAAATTTAGTAACCTAATTGCCTGCAAATTGGTATTTCGTTTACTCTGAGGATAAAGAGACTTTCTGGTAGGCAATTTACTATGACCGATAAAATTTATGATTTAACAAAATTTACTCTGAACGAAGTAACCGCCATTTTTAATTATTTTCCAATATAGAGTTGACTTTCCGAAAAAATTTAAATGCATTTAAATGAAAACTATTTCGAAATTCTCAAACAAAATGTAAATGATCAAATGCACTTGATTTTATTAAACAAAATATTCTCAAATGGCCAATTTGTTGCTTAGTTTTGTCAAAGAACCGTGTCATACTGCTAACAAATATCTACCCTGCCCTGCAACTCCCACGCAGAGTATAAAATGTTTTCCAATTATCATCCGAACAATTTTTTATTGGCTTTTTTTTGTTTGTTTGTTTTGGTATTGGTAGATATGTTTGTGGGAGGATGTATGTGTGTATTTCAGAGAAATGCAATCAACATCATTCGATATACATATATACATGTATGTCGATATATATGTGTATACTCATGTGTACCATCAATATGAATAGCATCCGGTAGCTGATGTCAAAGATTGACATGAATGTCAGGAAAGTTTTGCAGTTATATGTGTGAGTGTATGTACCCTGGAGGAAATGTGGGATACTGTATCGTTTTTTGTGGAATATAATGGTGACATGTCTGCCTATTTTCAACACCTTGTCTACATATCATGTAAAAAGAAAAACATTGGTTATGATAACAGCCAGCTGAGCATTCTTTTATGCTTCTGTTGTGTTGGGTGTAGTCGGTCAATAATACTGGTGGCAATGTCAATAGTAAGTCAGAAGTGATTTACTATCGGCATTTCCTACAGGGTATGTATAAAGTTTTTTTTTTTTTGTATGTTGTTTGCATATTTAGATAGTATGCACAAATGGTTACACGAAAATGTGTGTGTGTGTGTGTCAGAGTTTGTTTTATATTGACATTTCGGCAGGATGACATGTTTAATCTTGTCAAATTCATGCCCTTCACTCGAGAGGAAGAGAATAACAGAAAAAAAGGAAAAAAAAGACAGCAACAACACTTTTGACTGTTTCCAATTCATGTAAATGGCATTCTGTTAAAATATGCCAGCTCCGAATGTGGCGAGTGGGCGTCATAAGCCTCAACTCTTCCCCATGCATCTCTTTCCATATTCGATGCTCCGGAGAATTTCGTTAACAATTTTGTTGTTTTTTTTTCTTTACCATATATTATTTGCTCAACTATTTCAAGCTCAAAAAATAACCTAACACTCAAAAACAAGCTTCATCATATATTGAAAACTATCAATTGGAATGAATATTCGATTTTTTTAATGAATATTAAATAGGGAGTAGCATTACTTACATATATTCTCGTAGGAGAGAAGCAAATAAAACAGCTACCAAAGTGACATGTAAATGACATTGACAATATCAGTCAAGAGAGAAAAAAAAACTTCAAATATTGGGTTGTGATGTTCGGCTTTCAATTGTGGCCTATATATCGACTCAAAAAAATACCAAAAATTCAACTTTTCAGTCTAATTCATCCCAAAATTAGTATCTGATCATCGCCGAAAATTATAGCCGTAGTAGTTGACCATACCTGGATCCTCATGGAAAATTTAAAAGCGATCAGCGCTATATTTCTGCCCTCTAGTGTGGTAATGGGTTACTGAATACTATATCAATACGTAAGCACCTGTAAATAGTTAAGTGTATCTCCCACATCCGAGTACATGCGACAATATAATTGGTATCAATTTAAAGGTCAACCACTCCTCTTGGATATAATATCAACATCTCGGGTCGATGTCCTTCAGGAGTAAACATTTACGCCATAGAATACAAATTTTGTAATTTTTCACACAAAAGTCGGGGTCCCTTTGACCCGCTAAATAATAACAGATCTTTATCAAAACATGCATGCTTATTCTCTGCCCCAATCCGCTTCTCCATGCAAAAATTCACGGTGTTTGGGCCATAATTGCGGCCTCTGGAGCGACCAGAAAAACCGACAAAAATAAAGTTTTTGGTCCATTTCATCCCCTAAATATTAACCGGTCTTTTCCAAAAACAATATGGGTCTTCATTGGCCAGAACCCATCCTACATGCAAAATTTCGTGAAGATTGGTCCATAAATGTGGCCTGTATCGTGACTTTTGTGTGGAAAATTACAAAATGTGTATTCTATGACGTATATATTTACTCCTGATGGAGTAAATAGACCCGAGAAGTTGAATGTATATCCAAGAGGAGTGGTTTACCTTTAAATTGATACCAATTGTATTGTCGTGTGTACTCGGATGTGGGAGTTACACTTAAATATTTACAGGTCCTTACGTATTCATATATTATTTAGTAACCCATTATCACACTAGAGGGCAGAAATATAGCGCTGATCGCTTTGAAATGAGGATCCAGGTAAGGTCATGGACAACGCCTATAAATTTCGGTGATGATCAACAAATATTCCAGATTCCCTTCACCGTGGGATGTTTTGTGATGTTCGGCTTATAACTGGGCCTATTAATCGACTCGAAAAAAACACACAAAAAAATAAGTTTTCGGTCCCCTTCATTCCAAATATTATTATCTGATCATCACCGAAAATTATAGGCGTTGTGCTTGACCATACCTGAATATTCATGGAAAATTTCAAGCGATCAGCGCTATATTTTCGTCCCCTAGTGTGGTAATGATTATTATATGTAATATCTGAATACATAAGCATCTTTTATATATATTAACGTGTAACTCCCATATCCGAGTACATACGACAATATAATTTATATCAATTTAAAGGTCAATCCCTCCTCTTGGATATACTATCAACCTTCAGGGGTAAATATATACATACGTAAATATATACGTCATAATAAAAATTTTGTCATTTTAACACAAAAGTAAGGGTGCATTTGATCCACTAAATATTGTCCGATCTTTATCAATCTTATTCTTTGGCCCGATCCCATTCTCGATGTAAAAATTAGCTATGTTTAGGCCATAACCTCAGAAGCGGCCTGTGGAGTGAGCAGAATGTCAGACAAAAATAAAGTTTTAGGTCCATTTCATCCCCTAAATATTAACCCATCTTTACCAAAAACAATAGGGTCTTCATTGGCCAGAACCCATCCTACAGGCAAAATTTCGTGAAAATTGGTCCATAACTGTGGCCTATATCGTGTTTACCAATTATAATGGACAGACGGACACACATGTCTAGATCGACTCAGCTAGTCGAGATATAACAATCGGTATACCTAAAGGTTGGTCTAGGACCTCCAATATATCGCGACGTTATAAACTCTTGGGGCTGCACAAAGCTATAATACCCTGACAACATAGTTATGTAGGGTATAAAAATAAATATATGTTTTTATCAACGAGATTTCGGATTGAATGTTGATCAAATCGGGTATTCAATTAGCTTCAAATAAAATTTACAAGTTTATAAAATATTGACCCTTTGTGTTGGGGATACTAAAAGGAGTGGACCAACGGATCCCATTTTCGGACTTGATCTAGGCTTGATAATGATAATGGGTTGAGCAAAGCTTGATTCACTTTGGACATTCCATTCGCCTGATATTGGATTTATAAATATTGAAAAGTTTTACCCTTAGTGAGGGAGGTTTCAGAGTTATCGTGAAATGACTCCAAATTGTCTGAAACGAATTTGGTCCAAAGAAACATGAGGTCTAAAGACAATATTTCGATGAGGCACATTTCTGCTGTACCAACCCTCATTAGTCATTAGGCTGAGAGTATACAACTGTTAGTCATATTCCCAGAATACAGAATACAAAATCCCATAAAATGCCGAAAATTATGCGTTACATCGTGGACCGACATATCCCCCTTTCAGTATCAAAAAGCTAAATCTGACGATTCTCAGCCAGAAACTATTTTACTCTCTGAGAACACGAAATACCAAATTACTGCCATTTTGGTTGAAAAATGCGGCTAAGGCGATCGGAATACTTAAAATGGGTTGACAACATATCTGCTTCTGGACGTTCATTTATTGCAGAACGAAATAACGAGTCTGCAGAAATATTACGAAATAATATTGGAATGTGTAGATCGTTGTTAATATTTTCGTATAACTTCCGAATTCTAGTACGTACACCAAAATGTAATTGATATAGATTTAAAGGACCAATCATACCTTGTGAAAACATTGACATCTCCATCCGGCTATTTCTTCCAATAGGAATTTTTTTTGTGAAAAAATCTAGGTGCATTTGACCCGCTAAATATTGACCAGCCATGCTTGTTTATTGGGCCTTTCCATTGTAAACTTTTGTAATGTGGCATCTACACCGATTAAAAACTATATGATAATCGATCTTTACGAATAACTGGAAAGCACTTGGAGCATACGTGACTATGCTTAGGACATGTGAAGAGCAGGTAGGAAGCATAGAATCGGGATTTAGATCCACTAAAAATTGAAGTCTAGTTATATGGGGTATCATACGGACCATTCCGTCCGACGTTACTACTTCGCTCACAGGTTATTTTTTTTCATATTTCTTCAGCTCAAGGTATTCATTGCTTTATAGCAAACGCTAAAATAATTTCCACAATTCAGATTTTTTGCTATTTTTAGACAATATTTTAGGTGACATCTATAAACCTTTTTTTTTTTGGTACATAAACTTCTTTCAAAATGTTCATAAAAATGGCACTTAATATTTCATAGTATTTCAATATGAACAACACTTATACACCCACACATACATATATATATATATATATGAACGTATGTATGGACGTGAAAAAATAAACATAACAATATTCTTCAATATATATATAGTCCCCGTGCGGTTTACGGTTCCATCTGAGTACTTTTAATTTAAAGAAATTGCTTTTATTTGACACCACTGCCTGACTCACTCGCTCCATATCTCCAGGGATTGAATCACGTTGCCAATGAACTTCGGCAATTTATACCAAAGTATGTGTGTGGGAAATATATTTCTTTTTTTTCTTTGGTTTTGTGAAAAGAAAGCGAACTGGCTGTGGTGGTGGTCGGATTTCGTGTGAAATTCAATATTCTGAATATAATTTAAATTTTCTTTTAATGTGTATGATAAGCTAACGGACTTTGAAGAATAACCATAAGGTGTAGTGTGTACAGTACTTTTAATTTAGCTGCCTTTTACATAGCTGCACTTTGGACTCTCAAATATTTCGTTTAAGTATACAATTTATAAATTCACATTCAAGATAACAGCTCAAAATATTTGTACTTTTTATCTTTCATAACTTCAATGTTTTTGCATTTAGAAGCAGAGAGAAATTCAAATAAAAACCAGTGAGCGGAGCAGTTTAGTCGGACGGGGCCGACCATATGATACCCTACACAACTTCCACGAAAAACTATCTGTGGATCTATATTCTGAGCTTGGGCAATATATTGATATTTGAACCATCTGGACCAACTAGAGGCCGACAAGTATTACTAATGTTCAGTACAGCCCTTCTAATTACTTGTCCAGCTTCCCTTCCCTTGTGTTGTGATGTTTCCATTGGAGCCTATAGATCGACTCAAAAAAAAAACATTTTAACATTTTGACCATTTGTGGGGGAGGTACCAGAAGGAGTGAACTAAAGGCTCTTATCTTCAGACTTGATCTAGGCTTGCAAAAGATAATATCGTAGGCAAAGTTTGGTTCAAATCGGACATTCCATTTGCCTGATATTGAATTTATAAATATTGAAAATGTTGACCATTTGTGGAGGATATACCAGAAGGAGTGGACCAATGAGTCCCATCTTCGGGCTTGATCTAGGCTTAGTACATATAATAGTTTGAGCAAAGCTTGGTTCAAATCGGACCTTCCTTTCTCTTGATATTTGATTTATAAATATTAAACAATTTTACCATTTATGGGGGAGGTACCAAAAGAAGTAGACCAATAGGTCTTACCTTCGGATTTGATCTAGGCTTATAAAATATAATAGGTTTTACAAAGTTTGATTAAAAGCGGATAGTCCGTTCGCATGATATTATATAATTCATTTTTAGCAGAATTTTGACCATTTTGAGAGGAGAGGTACCAGCAGTAGTGGACCTATATTCCTTATCTTTGAATTTCAACTATTTTTTATAGAAATATTACGATTTGAATGAATGAAATCGGTTAACATGTTCGAGAGTCATTGTACGCACCAGCCGGCCGGACATTTGTAAATCAACTGCAAATTGTCTGAAAGGGATTTGGTCCAAAGAAACATGGGGTCTAAAACTAATATTTCCGTAAGGCACATTTTGTGCCGCATCAAAGCGTATATATAGCCTCATTAGTCATAAGGCTGAGGGTATAAAAATCGATAAAGATCTACTACAAAGTCCCGCTGATTTTTGGGTAATTTTTTTTTTTGTTCAATTTGTTTAAAGAAGTGGCACTCCGGTGTTCTGGTGCCCTCCCCGAAAGTTTTTGTTATAGGTCCTAAAAGTATTTCGCTTATTAGCCTAGCCTTTTTCAATCTACTAGCGGACAATGTAACCTTATTTAAAAACCAGTGAGCGGAGCGGTATAGTCAGACGGGGCCGACTTTACGATACCCTACACAAGTACCATTGAACTCGGTCTTTCTGCAGATTTTAATTCCGAGCCGTGGTAATATTTCGTCATAGTTGCACCCTCTTGCCCGATTAGAGGTCAACAGCACCTCTTCCTTACATTGACATATTTTCCGAATATTAACAATATTCAGTACAGTCTTCTAATTACTTATCCATATTCCCTTCATCGTGGGTTGTGTTGTGATGTTCGGCTTATAATTGTGGCCTATACATCGACTAGAAAAAACACAAAAAATTATGTTTTCGCTCCACTTCATACCACAATTATTATCTGATCATAACCGAAAATTATAGGCGTTGTCATTGACCATAACTGGAGATATTTGGGCTATAATTGCGGCCTCTGGAGCGTCCAGAAAAACCGACACAAATTAAGTATTTGGTTCATTTCATCACCTAACTATTAACAGATCCTTACTAAAAACAATAAGGAAAGTAGTAAAGTCGGACTGGGCCGACTATTTGATGCCCTTCACCACCTTGGGTATATTCTATATATGTATCCAACAGACGTAGCGTGTTATATATCTATATCTGAACCGATTTCAGGGAAACTTGCCAGAGACTAATTTATATTACTTCAGTACGTTGTGTCAATCGGCCTAGCAACATCATTCTAGACCTAATTCAGTACCCTATACCAAAATTCGTGGAAATCGAAACATATATAGGGACTTTGGTGCACCATATGCATAAAATCGGACAAAACTATATATGGGAGCTATATCTAAATCCGATTTTCAGGATACTTAACACACATCATTCCACACCTAATTCATTACGCTGTGCCCAATTTCGTGCAAATCAAAAGATATATAACGACTTTGGTGCACCATTTATATTAAATCGAACGTAAATATATATGGGAGCTACATCTAAATCTGAACCGATTTTCATGAAACTTAGCACACATTATTATAGACGCAATTCAGTACGCTATGCCAAATTTCGTGCAAATCGAAAGATATATAGGGTCTTTGGTGCACCAATTACCTTAAATCGTATGAAAATATACATGGGAGCTGTATCTAAATCTGAACCAAATTTCACGAAACCCTGCACACATCATTCTACACTTAATTCAGTGCGCTGTGCCAAATTTCCTGCCAATCGAAAGATATATAGGGACTTTGGTACACAATTTACCTTAAATCTGATGAAGCTATATATGGGAGCTATATCTAAATCTGAACCGATTTTCACGAAACTTAACACACATCATTCTAGACCTTAGTCATTCGCTGTGCCAAATATCGTGCAAATCGAAAGATATATAAGGACTTTAGAGGACTATTTACCTAAAATCGGGCGAAACTATATATATATATATATATATATCTGAACCGATTTTCACGAAACTTTGCACACATCATTCTCGACTTCTTCAGTACGCTATGCCAAATTTCGTGCAAATCGAAAGATATATAGGGACTTTGGTACACCATTTACCTTAAATCGGACGAAAATATATATGGGAGCCATATCTAAATCTGAACCGATTTTTCCCAATTTCAATAGGGTTCGTCCTTGGGCTAAACAAATGAGCTGTGCCAAATTTCATCCAATTCGAATCATAAATGCGACCTGTAGTTTGTTTACAATTTAACATGGACAGACGGAGAGACGGACGGACGGACGGACATGTATAAATCGACTCAGAAAGTGATTCTATGCATATTCTCAAAAGGAACCATGGGTCTATCTCGATTATTTTTGCCTGCTACAAACATATGCACAAAGACAAAATATCCTGTACCACAGTGTGGTGAAGGGTATAAATAGGAGGTCTTCATTGGGCCAAACCCAAAGAAATTGAAACCAATTCCCATCGAGTCTTCAATCTAACTGGCTAAGAAATAAAATAAATACCAAGAAAAACTATGTGCTAAGACAAAGGAAAATATAAAAATTTTCCCTAAAGTTTTCGTGTACAACAAATATTCGAACGACTTGCATTTTGTCGTACAAAAATTCAAAAACATAAAAATGCAAAAAAAAATGTTTGAAAACCCCCCAAAATAAACAACCAAAGGAGGTTAATGTATCTAAAGTTAAATGTCAGCCATGGGTCATAGGATCCAATCTCGCATTGCCACAAACAATATTGCATTTCGCTACACTAATTCGGTGGATGTGTGTGTATATATGTTATGAAGAGATCACATTCATTAACTAAATTGAAGATATCGTTATGATACGAATGTGAAGCCTACATGATGCTGATGACAACATTTTTTCGTTTGTTTGTTTATTTTCACTCCCATATATCCTCAATGAAACCGTGACTAAAAAAAGTACATTTCATTCTTTGTCACAACACTTTATGGTGTCAGCCAGTCGGACGGTCGTTCGGGTGGACTGCCTGCCTGCCTGGCTGCCGTCATGCCACCTAGCCAGCCATCCAGCAGCTTTATCATCCATATGCATCCAATTACACAATTTTTTTGGTTCGAATGAAAACAAGATTGCCACAGTTTGTAAGTGTTACAGATAGACGGCGCCAGGAAACATTTCGATATTGGAGTCTTTCCAGTTAAGTGACTTTATTCTCCACCTGACTCTTCTACCCAGGATAAGCAACAAAAAGCATGTGTGTATCATATGCCATGAAAAAACTCGACTCGATACTAGGAGAAATTTGTGACTTTTGTGTATTGGCCTCCATCATCAACAGTTTATTACCTTGTTTGTTTGAGACTATTGAATGATTCTTGGAAGAAACCCAGGAACAAAAAACAAACAAATATGCTGACAATTTGAGATTCATTTCAAAATTAATATTTAATGAAGGAAAAAACGACATTATTGTATTCGACAAAGACGAACTTTTCATAAGCTTCGCAATGAGGAACTAAAATTTGAGGAACTAAAATTTTAAATATTAGTGGGTTCATAGGAACTATAACCCGATATTGAGATTTTTCAGCAACGAAGGATTTTTTTCTGATAACTGGAAATAAAAATTAATATTAAAAAATTCGGCTAGCACTTGGACTGTATGAGGATCAAAGGGCTACAAACAACATATATTTTGATTCTCTTTAAATCCTCCTAATTTTTCGGATGTCCGTGAAATTTTCCCCTATATGGTCTTATGGAATATAAGTCAGGCCACAGTGGAAATACCAAATGGGTTTTAAAAATTATTGGATTAGAATAATTTTCGATCAGAAAAGGCATTAAAAAATTGTAAACCTTGCCGAACGAAAAATACCAAATTAAAGTTATTTTTAACTTTTATAAAATCATCATACGTAAAATTTTGAAATTGATACTCTACACATTGTTAATACTTATTTTTTTTTAATCCACGCCTTGTAAGTTTTTTTTTAATTTTTTTAAATCCTCGCTTTATCAATTTGTTAAAAAAAGTCAGTGGGCGGAGCAGTATAGCCTGACGGGGCCGACCATATTATACCCTACACACACTTCCAAGAAAATATAACATTCTGTGGTTCTATATTCTGAGCTTGGGCAATATTCCGCGATATTTGCACACTCTTGATCGACTAGATGTTAACAAATATTCATTATATTCAGTACGGTCCTTCTAATTACTTATCCAGATTCCCTTCACCGTGGGTTTTGTTGTGATGATCGATTAAAAAAACCAGTAAGGAAAGATCAAAAGTCGGACGGGGCCGATTATATGATAACCTTCTCCACTTTGGATATATCCAACAGATGGAAACCAAAAAGATGTCGCATTTTTGATGGACCATTAACATGAAATTAAACATGTCATTCTGCAACCTATTCTGTAATTAAATTTAAAGACATTCGGCCATATTTTGAGTTCTTCATTTACTTATAAATCCAAATTTCGTGCAAATGGAAGGCACATTGGTGCACCATTTACATAAAATCGGACGAAAATATATATGGGAGCTATATCTAAATCTGAACCGATTTTCACGAAATTTAAAAGAGATCCTTATAGACTTAATTCAATACGCTATGCCAAATTTCGTGCAAATCCAAGGATATATAGGGCCTTTGGTGCACCATTTACCTAAAATCGGACGAAAATATATATGGGAGCTATATCTAAATGTGAACCGATTTTCTCGAAACTTAATACACATCGTTCTAGGCTTAATTCAGTACGCTGTTACAAATTTCGTGCAAATCGAAGGACATATAGGGACTTTAGTAAACTATTTACCTAAAATCGGACGAAAATATATATGGGAGCTATATGTAAATCAGAACCGATTTCCACGAAATTTAACACACATCATTCTAGACTTAATTCAGTACGAATTTCACGAAATTTGCACGAAAATTTCGTGCAAATCGAGGGATATATAGGGACTTTGGTGCACCATTTATCTAAAATCGGACGAAAATATATATGGGAGCTATATCTAAATCAGAACCGATTTCCACGAAATTTAACACACATCTTTCTATACTTAATTCAGTACGTTATGCCAATTTTCGTGCAAATCGAAAGATATATGGGGACTTTGGTGAACTATTTACCTAAAATGGAAAGAAAATATATATGGGAGCTATATCTAAATCTGAACCGAATTTTCACAATTTCAATAGGGTTCGTCCTTGGGCCAAATAAGTGAACTGTGCCAAAGTTCATCCAAATCGGATCACAAATGCGACCTGTACTTTGTTAACAAAAATACATGGACGGACAGACGGACATGCATAAATCGACTTAAAAAGTGATTGTATGCATATTCTCAAAAGGAACCATGTGTCTATCTCGTTTCCTTTTGCCTGTTACAAACATATGCACAAAGACATAATACCCTGTTCCACAGCGTGGTGAAGGGTATAAACAGTGAGCGAAGCAGTATAGTCGGGGCCGACCATACGATACCCTACACAACTACCACGGAACTCCATCTTTCTGCGGATGTTTATTTCGAGCCTGGGCAATATTTCGCGATATTTGCACCCTCTTGACCGATTAGAGATGAACATCACCTCTTCCTTACACTGACATATTTTCCGAATATTCCCAATATTCAGTATAGCTCTGCTAATTACTTATCCAGATTCCCTCCACCTTGGGGTGTGTTGTGATGTTCGGCTTCTGGTCTATAAATAGACTTGAAAATACACAAAAAATTATGTGTTCGATCCACTTCATCCCAATATTATTATTTGATCATCACCGAAAATTATAGGCGTTGTACTTGACCATAACTGGAATCTCATGGAACATTTCAAAGCGATCAGCGCTATATTTCCGCTCTCTAGTGTGGTAATGGTTTATTAAATAATATCTGAATACGTAAGCACCTGTAAATATTTACGTGTAACTCCGACATCCGAGTACATACTACAATATAATTGGTATCAATTTAAAGGTCAGCCACTCATCTTGGATATACTATCAACTTCTCGGGTCTATGTCCTTTAAGAGAAAATATATCCGCCATAGAATAAAAATTTTGTAATTTTTCACACAAAAGTCAGGGCCATTGACCCGCTAAATATTGTCCAATCCTTATAAAAACAAGCATGCACGTTCTTTGGCTCAATCCCCTTCCAAATGAAACATTTAACGATGTTCGGGCCATAATTGCAGTCCAATTTGGTCCATTTCATCCCCTGAATATTAACCGATCTTTACCAAATAATAGGGCCAGAACCCATCCTGCATGCAAAATTTCGTGAAGAGTGATCCATAACTGCGTGTTTACAAATTGTAATGGACAGACAGACGGACGGACAAACTTGTCTCGATCGACTCAGCTAGCCGAGATATGACGATCGGTATACTTAAAGGTGGGTCTAGGACCAATATTTCGCGGCGTTACAAACTCTTGGGGCTGCACAAAGCTATAATACCCTGACAACATAGTTGTGTAGGGTATAAAAAATCCACGCATCAAAAAATATGTTGAATACACACTATTTATACCCTACACAACTATGTTGTCAGGGTATTATAGCTTTGTGCAGCCCCAAAAGTTTGTAACGCCGCGAAATATTGGTCCTAGACCCACCTTTAAGCATACCGATCGTCATATCTCGACTAGCTGAGTCGATCTAGACATGTGTGTCCGTCCGTCCGTCCGTCCGTCCGTCTGTCCATTATAATTTGTAAACACGATACAGGCCACAGTTATGGACCAATCTTCACGAAATTTTGCATGTAGGATAGGTTCTGGCCAATGAAGACCCCTATTGTTTTTGGAAAAGATCGGTTAATATTTAGGGGATGAAATGGACCAAAAACTTTATTTTTGTCTGATTTTCTGGTCGCTCCAGAGGCCGCAATTATGGCCCAAACACCGCGAATTTTTGCATGGAGAATGGGATCGGGCCAAAGAATAAGCATGCCTGTTTTGATAAAGATCGGTCAATATTTAGCGGGTCAAATGGACCCCAACTTTTGTGTGAAAAATTATAAAATTTGTATTCTATAGCGTATATATTTACCACTGAAGGACATAGACCCGAGAAGTTGATAATATATGAAAGGGGAGTGGTTGACCTTTAAATTGATACCAATTATGTTGTCGTAGGTACTCGGATGCGGGAGTTACACTTAAATATTTACAGGTGCTTACGTATTCATATATTATTTAGTAACCTATTACCACACTGGAGGGCGGAAATATACCGCTGATCGCTTTGAAATGATCCATGAGGTTCCAGTTATGGTCAAGGAAAACGCCTAAAATGTTAGGTGATGATCAAATAATAACTTTTCGGATGAAGTGGACCGAAAATTTAATTATTTGTACTTTTCGAGTCGAAAGCCGAACATCAGAACACAACCCAAGGTGAAGGGAATCTGGACAAGTAATTAGAGGGGCTGTACTGATTATTAGTAACATTTGCTGATCTCTAGACAGTCAAAAGTGTGCAAAGATCGCGAAATATTGCACAATCTCAGAATATAGAACCACAGAAAGTTAGATTTTCATGGAAGTTGTGTAGGGTATCGTATGGTCGGCCCTGTCCGACTATACTGCTCCGCTCACTGGTTTTTTTATAAATATTTTCTTCCCCACTTGATCCACTTTCGATAAAATATATTTTACTGCCACATCAGCTAAAAAAATTTTGCTGGGACTTTGTAAACTTCAATTTTTATATACACATTCCATGAATATGGAGTAAAAAGTGGCTGCCTCCATTTGCATGGAGTCAAACTTATGAACACGTTCATCTAGCACGGCACTAAAGATACGAGTATATCTGTCTGCCAAAGGAAAAAAATAAAAAAATGTTTCCAATGTGAAAGAAAACAACATAAAGTCAAACGTTATGACTTTGCAAATGAATGCCTGTTATGATAGTGATAGAAAAAAAATGTATTTGGATGTTGGAACGGTATAGACAAATTTGAAGGTATTTGAAAAAAAAAACACACACACACAAAATTTTAATTGAAATGAATTTGCTTGCAGGAGTTAATTTTTAAGGACCTCAATTGAAGTGAAACTAATCATCAAAACTTTGAAGGTGAAGAGGGCTCAATAAAAAAATTGTTACGGGCCGAAAATTTAAAGAAGTATTCTTAAAAAACAACAATTGATGAAAAAAAAATACTTTTAAATATATTTTTTAATATTGCAAGCCAAGTTATGGTCTTGAAAAAAATATATATTTTCAAAAATTCTACGCCAAGGGAATATATTACCCTTAACCCTACTATTCTCACACGCACATACTCATATATACATCTTTCTACACTCATCTTTCGCCTCCCATATGGACAAATAAATTATAATAACAACGACGTCCAGAAATGAAAAGGAAACCCCAATTAAATATGAAACCAACTGAGGAATGGTTCTGTGGCAGCAGAGCAGTGACTCGTCTATCATCACATTATTTTCTTGTCGTAAGCGGAGAATTCGACACGGATGAAACCATAGGAAAAAAAATAAACAACCAACCAGTGGCTTGAGTAAAGGACGAAATGAAAAAAGAAGATGAAAATCCCAAAACATATGCCGCAAATATGGTTATATGTTCATGGGGATTGTAAGTTATTTACGAAGTTTGCTGGAGGTAGGTAGGCAGGCGGGGACGGCAGATGGGAAAAAATTATAACACAGAAGAGTTTAATATGGAAATTAAAGGTTTGATAATATTTTTGAAACATATTTTATGGCTTGGATTTTTAAGAACATATTTTTTAGCGCAGATTTAAAAAATAGATATCTTCTCAGGATTTAAGGAAGCGCAGATTAATAAAAATATGTTTTTAAGACATAACAAGTGAAAAATCGTTAAGCTCGGCCGGGTCGAACTTTGCATACCCTCCACCATAGATATACTGACAGGTACTCGAAATAAAAATATAAGGAACATACCAAAAAGTGTACCTATACCGACATTTCTACATACCGATTATGGTTCTAAATATTGGTCCTAGACCCCATGGTTCTTTGGACCAAATTTGTATCAAAAAATTTTGACTTCATGCCACATTTGCCCATCTTATTATTTCTTCCAAACCTGTTCATGTTCGAACATGGGGAATATCGGTGCATATATATATATATATAAGGTTAATTATCGACCTTATGTTCTGGGGACGACCCAAGAAGGCGGCGAATATTAATAATTTTTGGTAGAGAGATTTGTTACAATATACGACTACAAAACACCAAAATGCAGCAAATTCGGTTGAAAAACGCGCTCAAGAACGCCAAAATAACGAAAATTGGGGTACCCGAAATTTGGCGGGTGCCCTTATATGGGGGCTACACGAAAAAAATTGACCTATATACATAATGTTTATAGAGAGATTTGGTACCTATTAAGAACTCAAAATACTAAATTACAGCCATTTCGGTGGAAAATACCACCAAAACCCCCAAAATACTGAAAATTAGGAGGTACCGTTATATGGGGGCTACCAGAAAATATGGACCTATACTTATAATTTTTTGTGGAGACATTTAGTATCCAATAAAAACCCAATGTACCAAATTTCAGCGAATTCGGCTGAAAAACGCGCCCAAGAACCCCAAAATACCGAAATTTGGCGGGTGCCCTTATATGGGAGCTATACCCTAAACGTGGACCAATATATACCATCTTCGAACTTGACCTGCATGCAGACAAAAGACAACCCTATCTCAATTCCTTCAGAAGATAGCGTGATTACAACAGACGGACAGACGGCTAGATCGTCTTAGAATTTTACCCTGATCAAGAATATATACACTTTATAGGGTCGGAAATGAATATTTCGATGAGTTACAAACTGAATGACAAAATTAATATACCCACCATACTATGGTGAAGGGTATAAAACGGTGTAGGTTAAAAAAGATATTCTTTGAAGAAGTGGTATAGGGTATTATGTCATTGTACATATGTTTGTAACACGCAAAAATAATCGAGATAGACCCATGGTTTCTTTTAAGAATATGCATAGAATCAATTTCTGAGTCGATTTATACATGTCCGTCCGTCCGCCCGTCTGTCCATGTTAAATTTTAAACAAAGTACTGGTCGCATTTATAATCCGAATTGGATGAAATTTGACACAGATCATTTGTTTGGCCCAAGGACGAACTCTATTGAAATTGGGAAAAATCGGTTCAGATTTAGATATAGCTACCATATATATTTTCATCCGATATGGTGCACCAAGTGCCATTTCTGTTCAGAGTGTCATTTCTGTTCATCTTTGCCTCTCGTATGACCTTTTCCAGCAGGATGTTAAAAAGGTCACACGACAAATTATCACCTTGTCTAAATACTCGTTCGGTATCAAAGGTCTCTGTGAGGTCCTTTCTCACTTTAACTGCGTATCTTGTGCCTGTTAAAGTTATCCTGGATAGCCGAATTAATCTTGCAGGAATACCAAACGCAGACATGGCTTTATACACCCCTGAACGGATAGGGCTGTCGAATGCGGCTTTATAGTCGACGAATAGGTGAAATGTGTCGATGTGTTTTTCGTGATGTTTTTCCAGGATTTGGCGCAGAGTGAAAATCTGGTCAATGGTGGATTTGCCAGGTCTGAAGCCACATTGGTATGGTCCAATAATGTCATTGAACATTGGCTTCTGTCGTTCACACAGTACGCTGGCACATATCGTCTTGTCTCAGTCTCAGCCCTATACATCTTTCGATTTGCGCAAATTTTGGTATTGGGTACTGAATTAAGTCTAGAATGACGTTGCAAAGCTTCGTGAAAAGATACATAACTAGGCCGATTGACACAACGTACTGATGTAATATAAATTAGTCTCTGGCAAGTTTCCCTGAAATCGGTTCAAATATAGATATATAACAAAAACGCGTCGTCTGTTAGGATACATATGTACAATATACCCAAAGTGGTGAAAGGTATCATATAGTCGGCCCAGTCCGACTTTATTGCTTTCCTTTAGATATAGCTCCCATATATATTTTCATCCGATTTAAGGTAAATGGTTCACCGAAGTTCCTATATATCTTTCGATTTTCACGAAATTTGGCACAGCGTAATGAATAAGGCCGCGAATGATGTCTGCAAATTTTCGTGAAAATCGGTTCAGATTTAGATATAGCTCACATATATAAATATTTTTTGAAGAATTAATATACATTTTTTTATAATATTTTCCGCCAAGGTCCTGTTTTACTGTTTCCCTTTGTCTGAGAAATTCTTGCAACAATGACCACCACATTTTGTCCTCTTCTTATTCTTTAAATTGTTATCTCTGCATATTATGAAGGCAATACAAAAAAGGATGCAGAATGAATGGAACCAAAAGTCCAATGAAAAATATGAAAACCCGGATGAAAGATGAAACGTTTCAGAACTTCAAATTTACATTTTGTTACAAAAGTACCTCGAATCTGTGTCTGTGTGAGTGAGTCTGTGTTTGTGTGCATTTGACTGAGTGGAAATGTGAAGAAATAAAAACTTAATTTATGATTGCATTTATTTGAATGTGTGTGTGTGTGTGTTGCGATATGTGTCTATGTGTGTGTGAGTGACTTGTAGTGGTCAATGGGATGTGGGGGAAATAGTTGTTGGAAGTGCCTACCACAAGCCATTTCAATTTACGATGTCATCATAGAAATTGTGTATTGGGATGGGGCGATAAATAATTAAATTTATTAAAATTATGAGTGAATTGAAAAAAATTTTATTTTTATATTTCCAAAGCGTGGATTTATATATATATATATTTAATTTTGCTAAGAATTAAAAATGATATATTAATAACTATGTTTTAAAAATAAATTTAATAATTGATTTGTTTGTAAAATATATTTTGAACAACAATATATATATATATATATTAAAATCATATTTTTTAAATAACAATTTAATATCTTCTTATCTTTATACCCTTCACCACACTGTGGTACAGGGTATTGTGTATTTATGCATATGTTTGTAACAGGCAAAAGGAAACGAGATAGACACATGGTTCCTTTTGAGAATATGCATATGCATCCGGTGCCTGTCTGTCTGTCCATGTTAAATTGTAAACAAAGTACAGGTCGCATTTATTATTCGAATTGGATGAAATTTTGCCCAGCTCATTCATTTGGCCCAAGGACGAACCCTATTGAAATTGGGAAAAATCGGTTCAGATTTAGATATAGCTCCAATATATATTTTCGTCCGATTTAAGGTAATTGATGCACCAAAGTCCCCAAAATATCTTTCGATTTGCACGAAATTTGGCACAGCGTACTAAATTGTGTAAAATTTCTTGAAAATCGGTCCAGATTTAGATATAGCTCCCATACATATTTTCGTCCGATTTAAGGTAAATGGTGCACCAAAGTCCCTATATATCTTTCGATTTGTATATTTGTAGAATGATGTGTGTTAAGTTTCCTGAAAATAGGTTCAGATTTAGATATAGCTCCCATATATATTTTCGTCCGATTATATGTAAATGGTCCACCAATGTCCCTATATATCTTTCGATTTTTATGAAATTTGGCACAGCGTACTGAATTAAGCCTAGAATGATGTGTGTTAAGTTTCGTGAAAATCGGTTCAGATTTAGATATAGCTCCTATATATATTTTCGTCCGATTTAAGGTAAATGGTGCATCAAGGTCCCTATATATCTTTCGATTTGCATGAATTTTTGCATAACGTACTGAATTGGGCTTAGAGTGATGTCTGCCAAGTTTCGTGATAATCGGTCCAGATTTAGATATAGCTCCCATATATATTTTCATCCGAATGGTGCACCAAAATTCCTATATGTCTTTCGATTTGCTCGAAATTTGGCACAGCGTACTAAATTAAGGCTAGAATGATGTGTGCCAAGTTTCGTGAAAATCGGTTCAGATTTAGATATAGCTCCCATATATATTTTCGTCCGATTTAATGAAAATGGTGCACCAAGGCCCCTATATAACTTTCGATTTGCACAAAATTTGGCACAGCGTA
Organism: Musca vetustissima; assembly: GCF_032173495.1. NCBI lineage: Eukaryota > Metazoa > Arthropoda > Insecta > Diptera > Muscidae > Musca > Musca vetustissima. The sequence goes on from NW_026886089.1 coordinate 26,437, forward strand.
CTGAATTAAGGCTAGAATGATGTGTGCCAAGTATCGAGAAAATCGGTCCAGGTTTAGATATAGCTACCTCATATAGTTACGTCCGATTTTATGTAAATGGTGCACCAAAGCCCCTATATATCTTTCGATTTGCACGAAATTTGGCACAGCGTACTGAATTACGGCTAGAATGATGTGTGCCAAGTTTCGTGAAAATCGGTTCAGATTTAGATATAGCTCCCATATATATTTTCGTCCGATTTAATGTAAATGGTGCACCAAGGCCCCTATATATCTTTCGATTTGCATGAAATTTTGAATAACGTACTGAATTGGGCTGTCTGCCAAGTTTCGTAAAAATCGGTTCAGATTTAGATATAGCTCCCATATATATTTTCATCCGATTTAATGTAAATGGTGCACCACAGTTCTAATATTGCATAGCGTACTGAATTTAGTACACGATGATGTGTGCAAAGTTTCCTGAAAATCGATTGAGATTTACATGCAGCTCCCTTATATATCATCGATTGATTTTAAGTAATTGGTGCATCAAGGAACCAATATATGGCTGATAGGAAAAAAACGTACTGAAATTAGTATAACCTAACCTAGTACGTAAGCACCCGTAAATATTTAATTGTAACTCTCACATCTGTGTACACACGACCATATAATTGGTATCAATGTAAAGATCAACCACTCCTCTTGAACATACTACCAACTTTTCGGGTCTAGGTCCTTCAGGAGAAAAAATATACACCATAGAATACAAATTTTGTAATTTTTCAAACAAAAGTCAGGGTCCATTTGACCCGCTAAATATTGACCAATCCTTATCAAAACAGACATGCTTATTCTTTGGCCCGATCCCCTTCTCCAAGTAAAATTTCGCGATGTTCGGGTCATAATTGCGGCCTCTGGAGCGACCAGAAAAACGGACAAAATTTTAAGTATTTGGTCCATTTCATCCCCTGAATATTAACCGATCTTTACCAAAAACAATAGGGGTCTTCAATGGCCAGAACCCATCCTACATGCAGATTGGTCCATAACTGTGGCCTGTATCGTGTTTACAAATTATAATGGACAGACGGACGGACGGACGGACACACATGTCTAGATCGACTCAGCTAGTCTAGATATGATGATGGGTATACTTAAAGGTGGGTCTGGGACCAATATTTTGCGGCGTTACAAACTTGGGGCGGCACAAAGCTATAATACCTTGACAACACTATCTAAAGGCCAAAATTGAAAGCCGAACATCACAACACAACCCACGGTGAAGGGAATCTGAACAAGTGATTAGAAGGGCGGTACTGAATATTTGTAAAATTTGTTGACCTCTAGTCGGTCAAGATGGTGGAAATATCGCGAAATATTGCCCAAGTTCAGAATGTACAACCACAGAAAGTTATAGTTTCGTGGAAGTTGTTTAGGGTATCATATGGTCGGCCCCGTCCGACTATACTGCTCCGCTCACTGGTTTTAATTGGCGTAGATGGTTCAAAAAATATAAAAGGTGTATTTTTAATTTTATTTTAATTAATTTTTTTTTTAATTTCAAAAATGTTTTAAAAAAATATTTTTGAATAAGTGAAGTGAAGTAAAAGGCCCAACAAACTGTTGATATTTCAATGAAAAATTACAGATTTCTTTAGAAATAGATATATCCGATATAGGTGTGAATAAATACATTTTTTGTAAACCACCCTAATACACACGACATCCATAAATACTTCATTGAAATGGAATATTTTACAAAATCGGTCATGAAGCTGCCAAGGAAATTCATTCGTCGTTCGTTCGCTCGTCGTTCATTTATTGAAGCCATCTACATCTACATTTTTATTTCTCCTTTTTCGTCATTTCATTGAAATATCCTTCATGCTTATTGCCAAGCGTAACGACTATCAGTGTGTGTGTGTGTGTGTGCTGGTATTGCTCTGTGTAGGTTGGTGGAATGGTTGTAAATTGTTTCGGGGTCACTTGAGAATATGTGCTTGGAATTTCATATTCCATACAGGTATTGAATTGAATGAATTTCAAGTTACCAACCCCATGCTACCAGAGCTAGCTGGTCATCATTGTTGTTGTTGTTCTCGAGTCCGTTCATGTTAAATGGCACGTACCGGCAGCCAACAACTCAAACTTTAACTTTTGAATAGAACATGGAATTTAAATGTGACACTTAAAATGAATTCCGTTTCGCTGTGTGTCGATGATGTCCTCTTTTCCTGTATGTGTGTGTGTGTCCAAGGAGATCCTTGGATATGTTGAAAGCAACATACATTGACAAAGGAAATGATTTCATTTTGTTCGTTTTTGGATTGGTAGGAAAGTGAAGCTAATTGAATTACAATATCACCCACATCGTCCCTCACCATACTCGGAATTGCTTGGCCACAGCCCACATTTGTGTAATTCATGTGATTTATGTGTGTTCTTGTATTACATGTGTGTGTGTGCGTTTTTCCGTCCGAAAAACTTGAGCTATTGGCCACATTGCATCGAAAGTAGATTTAAAACGTATTTAGGACAAGTGTAATTTTGGGGATTATGTGAAGTGGCAAAGGTTACATTGTCATGAGGTATTTGCAATTTCTTTTTGTTTGTTGTTGCTATACATTTTTTCAATTACTTTCCTAGATTTGGGTTGGCAGCAGTAGTTGAGTAAAGCTACGATGGATTTTTGAAATGTTTGCTTACATTCGTTTAAGAGTGAATGAAATCATGCAATAAACACATGTAATTTTTTCAAGAGAATATTATCAGCATTTACATTTATTATAACCTACACAACTATCTTGTGCAGACCCAAGAGTTTGTAATGCCGCGAAATATTGGTCCTAGACCCACCTTTAAGCATACCAATCGTCATATCTCGACTAGCTGATTCGATCTAGACATGTATGTCCGTCTGTCCATTATAATTTGTAAACACGATACAGGCCTCAATTATGTTGTCGTATGTACTCAGATGAGGGAGTTACACTTACATATTTACAGCTGCTTTCGTATTCAGATATTAATTATTAACCCATTACAACACTAGAGGGCGGAAAATGTAGCTCTTATCGCTTTAAAATGATCCATTAGGTTCCAGTTATGGTCAAGGACAACGTCTGTAATTTTCGGTGATAATCAAATAATAATTTTAGGATGAAGTGGACCGAAAACTTAATTTTTGGTTTTTCAAGTCGATCTAAAGGTCACACTTGAAAGCCGAACATCATAACACAACCCACGGTCAAGGGAATATGGTCAAGTAATTAGAAGGACTGTACTGAATATTAGTAATATTCGGAAAAGAATTCAGTGTAAGGAAGAGGTGCAGTTGACCTCTAATCGGGCAAGAGGGTGCAACTATCTCGATATATTGCCCAAGCTCAGAATAAAAAATCGCAGAAAGTTAAAATTTCGTGGTGGTTGTGTAGGGTATCGTATGGACGGCCCCGTCCGACTATACTGCACCGCTCACTGGTTTTAAAGAGTATTTTTTCAAGGACTAAAATAGGCGTGGATTTTTTTAAAGAATATTTTTTCAAAAGTGATTTTTTAAGGAAATAGGCGTGTAACCGTTCTTCAAGGACTAAAATGGGGGTGGAACATTTTTTCAAGGACTAAAATAGGTGTGGAACATTTTTTCAAGGACTAAAATAGGTGTGGAACATTTTTTCAAGAACTGAAGTAAACATGGAACATTTTTTCAAGGACTGAAATAGGGGTGGAACATTTTTTGAAGGACTAAGCTAGGTGTGGATTTTTTTAAAGAATATTTTTTCGAGGACTGGAATAGGCGTGAATTTTTTTTTTTTTAAGGAATGAAATAGGCGTGGTACATTTTTTTAAGGACTGAAAAAGTCGTGGAACAGTTGTTCAAGGACTGAATTAGGGGTGGATTTTTAAAGAACATTTTTTTAAGGACTGAAAAAGGCGTGAACATTTTTTTAAGGACTGAAAAAGTCGTGGAACTGTTGTTCAAGGACTGAATTAGGGGTGGATTTTTAAAGAACATTTTTTTAAGGACTGAAAAAGGCGTGAACATTTTTTTCAAGGAGTGAAATAGGCGTGGTACATTTTTTCAAGGACTAAAATCCACGCCAACGGATTTTTTAATTCTCCTCTCTCTCTCTCTCTCTCTCTCTCTCTCTCTCTCTGATGGGTTTTTTATTTACAAAAGATCCCTGAAAATCAATCTGTGGCCACAAATAAAAATATTTATTAAAAAAATAGGATCGTCTAAAAAATTAAAAAAATAGGATCGTTCCACTTAGTCAAAAAAAAAATTACTATAATCTGGAACTTTAATTTATTTTATAATATTTGTTTTTTTTTTAATTTTTAAAGGTATAATTTCCAAATAAGCTTCGTGTTTTTATGTAAGTAGAAGTTATATGCAAAAAAAGTTATATGCAAAAATATATAGAAAATAATAATTCTAATCATATACATAATTTAAATCGAATTTATAATTATTCAAAAACGTCTCCTAAATATTCTACTCTTAAAGATATGGCCGAATTAACCTTAAAAACCTTATTTGGCGCTTTCGTAAAATGCAACTGGTAAATGAATATAGATATTAACCAGTGAGCGGAGCAGTATAGTCGAATGGGGCTGACCATATGATATCCTACACAACTTCCACGAAAATCTAACTTTCTGTGATACTACATTCTGAGAATGGACAATATTTCGCGATATTTGCACCCTCTTGATCGACTAGAGACCAACAAATATTAATAATATTCAGTACATCTCTTCTAATTACTTACCCCGATTCCTTTCACCAGGTGTTGTGTTGTGATGTTCGCCTTTCAATTGTGGCCAGAATCTTCATTGGCCAGAACCCATCCTACATGCAAAATTTTGTGAAGATTGGTCCATAACTGTGGTCTGTATCGTGTTTACAAATTATAATGGACAGAAGGACGGACGGACACACATGTCTTGATCGACTCAGCTAGTCGAGATATGACTTGAACCAATATTTCGCGGCGTTACAAACTTTTGGGGCTACACAAAGCTATAATACCCTGACAACATAGTTGTGTAGGGTATACAAATAATAATTCTTAAAAAAATTCACACTTTTATCAGTCCTTGAAATGATATCTTATTAAAAATGCACATTTATTAGATAGCCTTTTGTATATAGAAAATTATATATAAAATATTTTATATGCGATATATAATTGTTAAATATTTTCCAAATCCAAACATTTAGATTTCCCATTCCATCAATCCTTTTCCGGCAATTTTGCAAGAAAGCCAAAACGTAACCTCAACCGATGCAAGTATTACATTCTTGATAGCTTTAATGTCTTACAACATATTCCTATTTTCCAAAATGTCTAAAATGTTGAAAATTCCACATCCCCCCCTACTCTTGAAAATATCTATCTTTCACCCTGCATACAAAATAGACAAATTTATGATGTCGGTGCAAAAATTTTTAGATAAAGTTTAAAATGATCCCCCGACGGCTATGGAGCTCTGTGGTACTTATCTATGGCCAAGGAGGAGATAAAATTCTATGAAATCTTATATTTCACACAACATTAATGCGCGTGGATGAGGAGGAGGAGGAGGAGGAGGGAAGGAAAGACAAATTTCGGGAGCGGCAGCTTAAACTAATAATGCATAGAGAAATACAATCATAAATCTTAGGCAAGCGTAGAATATGAAGAAGAGTTGTGTAGTCAAAAAAAAAACAGAAGGAAACTGGAAATAAAGATTTATGCGGAATAAACACAAACAGCAGCATGCTACTAGTGGTAGGTCGGGATGAAAATTTTTTAAAAGAGGCCTGGATTTTTTAAAGAATATATTTTCAAGGAAAAGGCGTGGAATTTTAGAAGATTTTTTTTCATTTTTCAAGAACTAAAAAGGCGTGGGTTTTTTAAATAGCATTTTTTCAAATGAGGCCTGGATGTTGCAAACATAATTTTTTTAGGACCAAATGAGGCGTGGATATTTCAAAAAAAGTCAATTGTGTATAACTCGAAATAACTCCAATTTTTATTTGTCATGGTAGGGTGAACCACCATTTAAGATGATTCCTTTTTTGTTTTCCAAATGTAGTAAATGCAAATTTCGTTTTGGTTATTTTTTCTGTATTTTATAAATTCACCAGTGGTAGAACTTCTACAATTGCATTGCAAGACATCGCTGCATTCATTGCTGCCAACATCCATTTGAATGCAACACAAAAGTTATGGTCGGACATTTATTTTGAATTTCAAATCCTTCATGTCATATTAAACGTTTCCATAAACTTGGATGCCGAGATAAATACGACTACATATAAACATTTATGGTTGAGCTTTGAAATGTGCATAGATACATATAAATGGATGGATGGCTGACTGGTTGGCTGGATGGTTGGTTGGTTGGTAGCTAGGAAACAGTTGATTCTACTTCTTCTACGAGTTTACGGAAACTATCGATATATGTATATTTATGGCTGTACAAAAAATCGACTATTTCGTTTAAAAGTAGATTTATGTTTTGTATTCATAGCTGACAACGAGAGAGAGAGAGAGAGAGAAGGGACATACTTTTAGATTTTGTTTAGAAAACTTTAAGAGCATAACTTGAATTTAAAATTCATAAATTCTATTTGGGATTATTGATTGGAGGATTTATTCAAATTTTTAAGGTTCTTTATTTATTTATTATTTTTTTTTTCTAGTTTAAAAATATAAAAAAAATATTCTGGCTTTGTTTGAGTCTTTGAAAACAAAAACAAATCTCTTAAAAATTCACGATAGCTTTGGTATATTTTAAAGGATTCTTAAACAAATCCATGCATGCTTAGGTTCCTAAAATAAATATTATTTTGGAAATTTGCACTTGTTAATATCCCTGAAAAATATTCTTTAAGAATTTCCGCATTATTGTAGTCATTAAAAATATATTATTCAAAATTTTCAATTTTTTTTTTTTTTTTGAAGAAGAAATAAAGTTACTATTTCATAAACCCAAACAAATTTTTAAGCCTTAAAAAATTATTTAAAACTTTATTATTACACCCTACACAACTATGTTGTCAGGGTATTATACCTTTGTGCAGCCCCAAGAGTTTGTAACGCCGCGAAATATTGTTCCTAGACCCTCCTTTAAGTATACCGATCCTCATATCTCGACTAGCTGAGTCGATCTTGACATGTGTGTCCGTCCGTCCGTCTGTCCATTATAATTTGCAAACACGATACATGCCACAGTTAGGGACCAATCTTCACGAAATTTTGCATGTATGATGGGTTCTGGTCAATGAAGACCCCTATTGTTTTTGGTAAAAATCCGTTGATATTTAGGGGATGAAATGGACCAAATTCTTAAATTTTGTTGGTTTTCTAATCACTCCAAAAGCCGCAGTTATGGTCCGAACATCAGGAAATTTTACATGGAGAAGGGGATCGAACCAAAGAATAAGCATGCCTGTCTGTGTAAAGATCGGTCAATATTTACAAAATTTCTATTCTGGGGCGTATATACTGGCTGCTGAAGGACATATACCTGAGAAGTTGATAGTATATCCTAGAGGAGTTGTTGATCTTTAAATTGATACCAATTATACCAATGGTGGTATGGGAGAGTTGGGAGTTACACTTAAATATTTACAGGTGCCTACGTAGTGAGATATTTTTTAGTAACCCATTACCACACTAAATGGCGGAAATATAGCTCTGATTGCTTTGAAATTTTCCATGAGATTCCAGTTGTGGTCAAGGACAACGCCTATAATTTTCCGTGATGATCAGATAATAATTTTGGGATGAAGTGGACCGAAAACTTATACACTACACAATTATGTTCGGCTTATAACAACAAGCCGTAATTCAAAGGGCTGTGCTGAATCTTAGTAATATTCGGAATATATGTAAGTGTAAGAAAAAGGGCAAGCGGGTGCAAATACCATACTCGGAATAAATATCCGCTGAAAGTTAGATTTCCGTGGTAGTTGTATAGGGTATCGTATTGTCGGCCCAGTCCGTCTAAACTGCTCCGCTCACTGGTTTTGTTAATGTAATTGATATTAAAAAATATTATGCAATAAGTCCATATAGCTCTATAATTATACAAACTTGTTCAAATAAATTTCCCTCACGGACCGCCGGAGCGTATGACTACCGACAACACTTATACGCCACATATCCACAAGTAACAAGGGTCATCTGAAAAATAGTTTTTACAAATCCCAAGCTTCTCACGCTTAAAAAAAAATATTCCCTAAAAATTAATGTCCGAAAAATATCTTTAAACCAGTGAGCGGGGGAGTATAGTCGGGCGGGGCCAACCATATGATTCCCTACACAACTACCACGGAACTGTCTTTTCCACGACCGAGGCGTCTACGATCCGAAACGACCCGAGTCTTACTCGGCCAACGTCTGTCACCTCAGCCCATTGTGTAAAAGCAATAAGGCTGCTACAACAACAACAACAACCACGGAACTGTAACTTTCTGTGGATGTTTATTCCAAGCCTGGGCAATATTTCGTGATATCCTACACCCTGTTGCCCGACTAGAGGTCAACAGCACCTCTTCCTAACACTGACATATTTTATGAGTATCACTAATATTATGTACAGTCCTTCTAATTACTTGTCTAGATTCCCTTCACAATGGGATGTGTTGTGATGTTCGGCTTTCAGTTGTGGCCTATAGATCGACTCGAAAAAACAAAAAAATTAAGTTTTCGGTCCATTTCATCCCAAAATTATTATCTGATCATCGCCGAAAATTATAGACATTGTTCTTGACCATAACTGGAACCTGATGGAAAATATCAAAGCGATCAGTGCTATATTTCCGCCCTATGGTGTGATAATGGGTTGCTAACTAATATATGAATACGCAAGCACCTGTAAATAAATATTTAACTCCCCTATCCGAGTACATACGCCAATATAATTGGTATCAATTTAAAGGTCAACCACTCCTCTTGGAAATTCTATCAAAATTTCGGGCCTATGTTTTTCAGGTGTATGCTTTTGTAATTTTTCACACAAAAGTCAGGGTCCATTTCACCCCATAAATATTGACCGATCTTTATCAAAACAGGCATGTTTATTCTATGGCCCGATCCCCTTCTCCATGTGAAAATTCGCGACGTTTGGGTCATAATTACGCCCTCTGAAGCGAACAGGAAAACCGACAAAAATTAAGAATTTGATCCATTCATCCCCTAAATATAAACCGATCTTTACCAAATTCAATAGGGGTCCTCATTGGCCAGAACCCATCCTACATGCAAAATTTCGTGAAGATTGGTCCATAACTGCGGCCTGTATGGCTTTTACAAAATATAATGGACCGACGGACGAGCGGCACACATGTCTAGATCGACTCAGCTAGTCGAGATATGACGATCGGTATACTTAAAGGTGGGTCTAGAACCAATTTTTTTGCTGCGTTACAAACTCTTGGGGCTGCACAAAGCTATAATACCCTGACAACATAGTTGTGTAGGATATAACAACTATACTTCTATATCCTTAGAGGATTTTTTTAAATACTACACGTTAATTTCTAATAATTACGATAAGACTTTGTGAAAAAGATCTCCAAACAAAGAAGAATTCTTTTTTTTTAGAGTGCACCTAGTGGCTTCCTACCTTCCAATTTGCCTGTAGCAACGTTCGAATTCTGCCAACGTAGTTCTGCCTTTACAAAGTAGTCTAATTTTTCTATTAAAAAGGGGGAAAATGAATAGAAAATTGTTCAGAATTTGCAAAATATTTTTTTTTTGTTATCAACCTCAAAAGGTACTAAAATTTTTTTATTGTACTTATTATTTTTATTATTTTTTGTCAGCGTTCTCTTTGAGTTTTTTTAAATACCGTCCAAAAATTGCACAAAAATAATGCCATTTTCACAACATAGTATATGCATTGTTTTTTTTTTTGCCTTGGCCTGAAAACAATTCCTTTTTTCCATTTTTATACCCTTCACCACACTGTGGTACAGGGTATTATGTCTTTGTGCATATGTTTGTAACAGACAAAAGGAAACGAGATAGACACATGGTTCATTTTGAGAATATGCATAGAATCACTTTCTAAGTCGATTTATGCATTTCCGTCCGTAGTATTTTTAATCCGAATTGGATGAAATTTGGCACAGGTCACTTATTTGATGTTTGTTATGTTTCCTGAAAATCGGTTCAGATTTAGATATAGGTCCCAAATATATCTTCGTCCGATTTAAGGTAAATAGTGCACTAAAGTCCCTACATATCCTTCGATTTGCACGAAATTTGGCATATCGTACTGAATTAAGTCTGGAATGATGTGTGTTAAGTTTCATGAAAATCGGTTCAGATTTAGATATAGGTCCCATATATATTTTCGTCCGATTTCATGTAAATGGTGCACCAAAGTCCCTATATATCTTTCGATTTGCACGAACTTTTGCCTGGGGTACTGAATTAAGTCTAGAATGATGTGTGTTAAGTTTCGTGAAAATCGGTTCAGATTGAGATATAGCTCCTATATATATTTTCTCCGATTTAATGTTAATGGTGCACTGAAGTCCCTATATATATATATATATCTTTCAGTTTGCACGAAATTTGGCATATCGTTATGAGTTAGGTCTAGATTGGTGTGCTGTAAGTTTCCTGAAAATCGGTCCAGATTTATTTACATAATTTTGTCCCATTGTAAGAAGCAACTCTATATCTGACCAAACGAAAAATTTAGTACAGGTTGCAGAATGACATCTTTATAGATCCAATTTCAGTTTATTGGTCTTTCAAAAATGCGACATCTGTTAGGATTCATCTGTTGAATATATCCAAAGTGGTGAAGGGTATCATATAGTCGGCCCCGACCGACTTTACTACTTTCCTTACTGGTTCGTAATTAGTTTAGTGCTGTTAAAGTTTCAAGCATTTGTGGATAGTTAAATTTGTATTTTTCTCTTGTAATGTGGCCATTGTCCTCTCCTGGCACGGAAATGCCTCAACATATAAAAACAAACAGTTAAGCCTATTGCAATTTAGTTTTAAATAGCAGGGCAACTTTCCGCTGACCTCTGTGAGGAGGCCACACGAAATGTTGTATTTTAAATTATTGTACAATGATTTTAAAACAAAATAAAGTTTTGGAATAGGGGAAATTTAGCTGAGTATTGGTTTCATCTAAAAGTCCATTTTTAATAAAATCCACGCCTCTTATACTTCTTGTTAAGTATTTTTAATTAAATCCACGCCTCTTATACTTCTAGTTAAGTATTTTTAATAAAATCCACGCCTCTTATACTTCTTGTTAAGTATTTTTAATAAAATCCACGCCTCTTATACTTCTTGTTAAGTATTTTTAATTAAATCCACGCCTCTTATACTTCTTGTTAAGTATTTGTAATTAAATCCACGCCTCTTATACTTCTTGTTAAGTATTTTTAATTAAATCCACGCCTCTTATACTTCTTATTAAGTATTTTTAATTAAATCCACGCCTCTTATACTTGTTGTTAAGTATTTTTAATTAAGTCCACGCATCTTATACTTCTTGTTAAGTATTTTTAATAAAATCCACGCCTCTTATACTTCTTGTTAAGTATTTTTAATAAAATCCACACCTCTTATACTTCTTGTTAAGTATTTTTAATAAAATCCACGCCTCTTATACTTCTTGTTAAGTATTTTTAATAAAATCCACGCCTCTTATACATCTTGTTAAGTATTTTTAATAAAATCCACGCCTCTTATACTTCTTGTTAAGTATTTTTAATTAAATCCACGCCTCTTATACTTCTTGTTAAGTATTTGTAATTAAATCCACGCCTCTTATACTTCTTGTTAAGTATTTTTAATTAAGTCCACGCCTCTTATACTTCTTGTTAAGTATTTGTAATTAAATCCACGCCTCTTATACTTCTTGTTAAATATGTTTAATTAAATCCACGCCTCTTATACTTCTTGTTAAGTATTTGTAATTAAATCCACGCCTCTTATACTTCTTGTTAAGTATTTTTAATTAAGTCCACGCCTCTTATACTTCTTGTTAAGTATTTGTAATTAAATCCACGCCTCTTATACTTCTTGTTAAGTATTTTTAATTAAATCCACACCTCTTATACTTCTTGTTAAGTATTTTTAATTAAATCCACGCCTCTTATACTTCTTGTTAGGTATTTTTAATTAATTCCACGCACTATAGTATCCTTAAAGAACTACTTTTAAAAAATCCACGGGTTATAGTATACTTAAAAATATTTTTTTTTAAATCCACTCCTCATAGTATCCTCCAAAAAATATTCTCAAAAAAATTTCCGCCAATTGTTATCGTCAAAAAATCCTCATTTCTTATTATCCTTGAAAAAATGTTTCTGATTTAGAAATATAAATACGTTTTTACAAACTAGAAAAAAAACCTATATTTATTTATACAAAACTCTTCTGGAAAAAAGAACTGTTAATTATTTATATATGTCCTGCCAAAAAAAATAAATAAAACAAACTCAAAACATTGCTTGAAACATGATCCAATTAAGAAAACACTTTACAATTAGACGAAGTAACTCTGAATAAAATATTTAAACAATTCAAAGTTACAGGACCTCAGAAAAAAATCTAGGAGGCAAACAGAAAAAAAAGTATCACAGTAATTGAAACTACACTCGGAATCATCCACAACATGCCACTGACACTTGCCACGATCTAAAAAAAATAAAAAAACTCCCCAATTTTCGGACAGAGGGCAAAGAACGAAGGATATGAGTCGTACATTTCCACCCATTGTTTATATTTGAGTTTTAGTTGTGGTTTCCGGTTTCCCTGCTTTCTTCTTCTTTCTCTTTACTATAATAATAGTAGTAATGATGTTGATGTTATACTTCTCTGGCCTAGTGTCCTTTAGGCATTCTCCACGATGACGATGGCATTGTCAGGAAATAGTGTGTAGTGTTGCCACTAATGCATGCCTGCCTGCCTGGAATCTACTAAAAGTAGACGAAATCTCCGCCATTCTGATTCCGTTCGTCCCCTCGAGTGTCTTAAGCCAGCCTGAGCGAACTGCAACTTACCAGTTGGCAAACCATCAACTCAAGTCAAACAACTTGAGAAAAATCACTTGAAGAAAACTTAACCTGCTGATGGTTATGACTATAGCCGGCACAGCCACCACCACCACCATCAAGTACAACAATGTTGGTCGCTCCCAAAAAAAAATAAAACAAGGAAAACCCACAAAAACACTCGTGCAATGCAATAGGACTTGAGCTGTACTATTGCAGTTCCACGACCGCCACCACCACTGCACTGCTGCATTTATTTCTTCAACATTGTAAGTTATTTAGTTTACATCTTCCTTCAGGACTATTCACTCGAGGACAATTAAAGTTAAAGAAAATTGTAAACAAAAGTTAATGTAAACGAGCTTCTCTTTGCTATGGAAAAACTTTATTTAAGAATATTTTTCAATTATTATTAGAGACGTGGGCTGTTCAAAGAATTTTCTTTCAAGGATAAAAAATAAAAACAGAGAAGTGGATTTAAGGGTGGATGATTTTTTAAAGCATTTCTTCAAGGATAAGAAGAGGCGTGTTTTTATACTCTCCACCATAGTATGGAGGGAATATTAATTTTGTCATTCCGTTTGTAACTCATCGAAATAGTCATTTCCGACCCTATAAAGTATATATATTCATGATCAGGGTAAAATTCTAACACGATCTAGCCATGTCCGTCCGTCCGTCTGTTGTAATCAAGCTATCTTCTGAAGGAATTGAGATAGGGTGCTGAAATTTTGCATAGGGTTGTCTTTTGTCTGCAGGCAGGTCATGTTCGAAGATGAGATATATCGGTCCACGTTTAGGCATAGCTGCCATATAACAGTACCCCCCAATTTTCGGTATTTTGGGGTTCTTGGGCGCGTTTTTCAACCGAATACGCTGAAATTTGGTGCATTGGGTTCTTATTGGGTATTAAATATCCCCACAAAAAATTATAAAAATAGGTCCACTTTTTCTGGTAGCCCCCATATAACGGTACCTCCCAATGTTCAGTATTTTTGGGGGTTTTGATCGTATTTTTCCACCGAATTGGCTGTAATTTAGTATTTCGAGTTCTTAATAGTTACCAAATCTCTCCACATAAAATTATAAATATAGGTCAATTTTTTCGGATATCCCCCAAATAAGGGTACCCCTCAATTTTCGGTATTTTGGGGTTCTTGAGCGCGTTTTTCAACCGAATACGCTGAAATTTGGTACATTGCGTTCTTAATAGGTACCAAATCTCTCCACATAAAATTATAAATATAGGTAAATTTTTTCGGATATCCCCCATATAAGGGTAGCCCCCAATTTTCCGTATTTTGGGGTTCTTGAGCGCGTTTTTCAACCGAATACGCTGAAATTTGGTACATTGGGTTCTTAATAGCTTCAAAATCTCTCCACAAAAAATTATGAATATAGGTCCATTTTTTCGGATAGCCCCCCAGATAAGGGGGGCTATCGGGCTAGCGTTTTTCAACCGAATTTGCTGCAATTTTGTAGTCGTATATGGTAAGAAATCTCACCACCAAAAAATTATTAATATTCGCCCCCATTTTTGGGGTGGACCCAATATAACCCCCTTTTTTATATTAAAATAGTTATCTGATTTGTTACGCGTTTTGAGTTTGGTTCTAAGACACTTTTGTTATCATTTCACCTGCGGAGGATAGAGGGATAAAAAGTTAGAACGTAAGGTTCGATAATGAACTATAGCCGTATTTAGACCTAGCCCCTGATTGGAGGTTCCAGAAGGAGTGGACCGATATTCCCCATCTTCGAATTTGAACTAAGCTTGGAAGAAATAAAAAAATGGGCAAAGTTCGGATGAAATCAAAATTTTCTGAAAGGGATTTGGTCCAAAGAAACATGGGGTCTAGAACCAAAATTTCGATGAGGCACATTTTCACCGTGTTAAAGTGTATACACCCTCATTAGCCAATCTGAGGGTATAATTATCCTTTAAAAATTTCTAAAATTTGTATTATGGTTTACATAATCCATTTTTAGAAATGTCGGTATATGTCAAATTTTTGGTATTTTCATTTCTAGTAACTGTCAATATATCTATGGTGGAGGGTATCCAAAGGGTATCCCGGCCGAACTTACCGCTTTTTCACTTGTGTAAATTATTTTTTCAAAGATAACCAGTAAGGAAAGTTTAAAAGTCGGACGGCTATATGATACCCTTCACCACATTGGATACATACAATATATGCTAATATATACAATATCCTGCAGATAGAATAGACATATAATCTTCAGAAAAGCATTGCAATGGAATGGGGCGAAACTAAATGTGTGATTTACATAGACACATTTCAATGCACATACCATTTTGAAATCTATGAAAAATTTTATGTCAATCGGATTCTTTTGTGTACTTCATGTACGTCAAACTGGACATTATTCAGTGCGCTGTGCAAAAATGTTGTCTCATTTAGAAAAAAAATTGCGAGTTTGGTGCACAATTTACCTAAAATCGGACGAAACTATATATGAGAGCTATATCTAAATCTGAACCGATTTTCTTCCAAAAAAATGGGCTGTTCCAAATTTCATCCAAATCGGATCATAAATGCGACCTGTACTTTGCTCACAAAAATACATGGACGGACGGACATACGTAAATCGACTCAGAAAGTGATTCTATGCATGTTCTCATGGACCAAAAGAGGCGTGGAATTTTTAAAGAATTTTTTTTTTCCAAGTAAAAAAAGATAAGAGGATTTTTCTAAATAGTTTTATGTATAAAAAGGCTTGGATTTTTCAGAAACATGTTTCCAAAGATAAACCAGTGAGCGGAGCAATATAGTCGGACGGAGCCGACCATACGATACCCTACACAACTACCACGGAACTCAAATTTTCTGCGTATGTATATTCTGAGCCTGGGCAATATTTTATGATATTTGCACCCTCTTGCCCGATTACAGGTAAACAGCGCCTCTTCCCCTCACTGACATATTTTCCGAATACTACGAGTATTCAGTACAGCTATTGTCCAGATTCCCTTCGGCTTTCATTTGTGGTCTATAGATCGACTCGAAAATAACAAAAAAAAATAAGTTTTCAGTCCACTTCATTCCAAAATTATTATCTGATCATCACCGAAAATTATAGGCGTTGTCCTTGACCATAACTGGAACCTCATGAAACATTTCAAAGCGATCAGCGCTATAGTTCAGCTCTCTAGAGTGATAATGGGTTACTTAATAATATACGAATACGGAGATACCTGTAGATATTTAGGTGTAACTCCCACATCCGAGCACATACAACAATATAATTGGTATTAATTTAAAGGTCAACCACTCCTCTTGGAATATAAACTTCTCGGGTCTATGTCCTTCAAGGGTAAATATATACGCTATAGAATACAAATTTTGTCACTTTTAACACAAAAAGCTGGGTCCATTTGACCCGCTAAATATTGACCGATCTTTATGAAAACAGGCATGCTTATTCTTTGGCCTAATCCCCTTCACCATGGTCTCTGGAGCGACCAGAAAAACCGACAAACATTTAGTATTTGGTCCATTTCATCCCCTAAATATTAACCGATCTTTCCCAAAAACAATAGGGGTCTTCATTGGCCAGAACCCATCCTACATTCAAAATTTCATGAAGATTGGTCCATAACTGTGGCCTGTATCACACACACATGTCTAGATCGACTCAGCTAGTCGAGATTTGACGATCGGTATACTTAAAGGTGTGTCTAGGACCAATATTTCGCTGCTTTACAAACTCTTGGGGCTGCACAAAGCTATAATACCCTGACAAATAGTTGTGTAGGGTATAAAAAGGCGTGGAATTTATAAAAAATTTTTCTTGGACATCAGTTTTTTAATTTTGGACATCAGTTTTTAGGAAAATTTTAGAGTAGCCTTAGGAGTGGATTTTTTGAGATTTGTTGTCACGAATTTCATAGTGTCATACAGAATACAAACATATGGCTCAAGTAATTCCACTGATTGTTTAAAAATTCCAGGCTAAGATTTTAATGACAATTTCCAAATCTGTACAACATGGCGAACGGGTATTTACTCTTTGTTTTAGAAGCTGAAAGCCTAGAAAAGCAATGCGTGTCACACTGCATTGTGGGGTCTAATGAACCAGCATCTCAAACTAGAAAACAAAACACACACACTCATACAAGAGGACATGACAACGAGTGTCAGGACAAGCAAGTAAGAGACAAAAAACAACAACAGAACAAGAAGAAAAAATACTCAACTAAATCACTCTGTTATCTTGACTACAAATACTGACTTTTAAATCATTTGGCAATTTATCACATCACTCTTGAGTAGTAGTTGTAGCAGACAACAAACAAAGCTCTGACACGGGACCAAATAGGAAGGAAAAGAACGAAAGCATCACATCACAGATAGACAAACAAAAGTGCATTCTTACACACACACACATACACTCACTCATTCACACAAAGATGCATAACTCCTCTGTGCTGTTTCACACTCAGTCAGTGTTTCTCTCGTTTAATGCTTGGCTTTATCAGGGCTAGGGATATGTGTTTGGTTCTTTTTGTTGTTGTTTTTAACATCTATTTGTGCCTTCATGCCATCCGATGTTTTTTCGTGTATATATGTGTGTCTCTGTGTGTCTAGTTAGTGTTACTATCGTCACTAGAACTAAATAAAAACGGCGAACAAGACAAAATAGAAGTACCATGACTTCAACACGGTCACCATGTGGAGAAGCAGTGGCTGGTAGGAAACAAAAAAACAATAGATGAAGGCGTGGGTGTGAATGGTGGCAACACAGAAAGAGGACTTTGCTCAATGGCAGCTGTCATTTAAAATGCTTGTTAAAACTTCATTAATGTTACGAAGCGACATCCACACTCTCTCTGACACTCGACACATGTGACGCTGATGGAAAAATTGAAGTATATTTCGGATATGGAATAAATATTGGTAATGGTCGACTAATGGGGAGTGTTAAAGCCAAATGAATACTACTAAAAAATGTTCTAATTATACCCTACACAACTATGTTGTCAGGGTATTATAGCTTTGTGCAGCCCCAAAAGTTTGTAATGCCGCGAAATATTGGTTCTAGACCCACCTTAAAGTATACCGATCGTCATATCTCGACTAGCTGAGTCGATCTAGACATGTGTGTCCGTCCGTCCGTCTGTCCATTATAATTTGTAAACACGATACATGCCACAGTTATGGACCAATCTTCACGAAATTTCGCATGTAGAATGGGTTCTGGTCAATGAAGACCCCTATTGTTTTTGGAGAAGATCGGTTAATATTTAGGGTATGATATGGACCAAAAACTTTATTTTTGTCGGTTTTTCTGGTCGCTCCAGAGGCCGCAATTATGGCGTCAAATGGACCCAGACTTTTGTGTGAAGAATGGCAAAATTTGTATTCCATGGTGTATATATTTGCCCCTGAAGATCGTAGACCCGATAAGTTGATATCAGATGTGGGAGCTACACTTAAATATTTACAGGAGCTTACGTATTCAGACATTATTTAGTAACCCATTACCACACTAGAGGGCGGAAATATAGCGCTGATCGCTTTGAAATTTTCCATGAGATTCCAATTATGGTCAACGACAACGCCTATGATTTTCGGTGATGATCAGATAATAATTATGGGATGAAATGGACCGAAAACTTAACTTTTTATGTTTTTTTTAATCGATCTATAGGCCACAATTGAAAGCCCAACATCACAACATAACCTAAGGTAAAGAGAATCTGGACAAGTACAGCCCTCGTCTACTCAATATTAGTAATATTTGTTGATCTTTAGTCGGGTGTCAAGAGGGTGCAAATAACGCAAAGTTAGATATTCGTGGAAGTTGTGTAGGGTATCATATGGTCGGCCCCGTCCGACTATACTGCTCCGCTCACTGGTTTTAATATCAACTCATCAATATTCTTTTAAAAAATCCACGCCTCTTTTGGTCTTAGAAAAAAGTATTCTTTTAAAAAATCCACGCTTCTTTTGGTCTTAGAAAAAAGTATTCTTTTAAAAAATCCACGCTTCTTTTGGTCTTAGAAAAAAGTATTCTTTTAAAAAATCCACGCTTCTTTTGGTCTTAGAAAAAAGTATTCTTTTAAAAAATCCACGCCTCTTTTGGTCTTAGAAAAAAGTATTATTTTAAAAAATCCACGCCTCTTTTGGTCTTAGAAAAAAGTATTCTTTTAAAAAATCCACGCCTCTTTTGGTCTTAGAAAAAAGTATTCTTTTAAAAAATCCACGCCTCTTTTGGTCTTAGAAAAAAGTATTCTTTTAAAAAATCCACGCCTCTTTTGGTCTTAGAAAAAATATTCTTTTAAAAAATCCACGCCTCTCTTGGTCTTAGAAAAAAATATTCTTTTAAAAAATCCACGCCTCTTTTGGTCTTAGAAAAAAGTATTCCTTTAAAAAATCCACGCCTCTTTTGGTCTTAGAAAAAAGTATTCCTTTAAAAAATCCACGCCTCTTTTGGTCTTAGAAAAAAGTATTCTTTTAAAAAATCCACGCCTCTTTTGGTCTTAGAAAAAAGTATTCTTTTAAAAAATCCACGCCTCTTTTGGTCTTAGAAAAAAGTATTCTTTTAAAAAATCCACGCCTCTTTTGGTCTTAGAAAAAATATTCTTTTAAAAAACCCACGCCTCTTTTGATCTTTAAAAAATGCTTTAAAAAATCCACGCCTCTTTTGATCTTTAAAAAATGCTTTAAAAAATCCACGCCTCTTTTGGTCTTAGAAAAAATATTCTTTTAAAAAACCCACGCCTCTTTTGATCTTTAAAAAATGCTTTAAAAAATCCACGCCTCTTTTGATCTTTAAAAAATGCTTTAAAAAATCCACGCCTCTTTTGGTCTTAGAAAAAATATTCTTTTAAAAAACCCACGCCTCTTTTGATCTTTAAAAAATGCTTTAAAAAATCCACGCCTCTTTTGATCTTTAAAAAATGCTTTAAAAAATCCACGCCTCTTTTGATCTTTAAAAAATGCTTTAAAAAATCCACGCCTCTTTTGGTCTTAGAAAAAATATTCTTTTAAAAAATCCACGCCTCTTTTGGTCCTTGAAAAAATATTCTTTCGACAAAAATATGCTTTAAAAAATACTAGAATCAAATCTCTGCTACATAAAGTAGGGCATTATTTTAAAGAAAATAAAATCAACACTAACATTGGATTGTGGCATGTTTCAATTCAGCTTTTTTTTTTTTTGTTCGTCAAATTGTTTCCAGCTGGAGAATGTTAAAGATTCCTAAAGCTGTGAAGTCCACACATTTTTTTCTTTAGTATTGTGAAAGTGTGGGTAGATGTTTTCGTCATCACCATTGACTGACTAGATGGCACCTCAACACATATAGCAAATATTGTGCGAAAAAGTTCAAAATGGCCATGTGTTGTTTTATTTCAAGAAGATTATTCGTTTTTATCACTTTTCAATTTTTGATTTAAGTAAAAAATTAAATACAGTCGAAGTGGTTTATAACGACTTCGTTTTAAATGATTTATTGGCTATAACGACGGTATTCAAAAGTCCCGAGAAAAACTCTGTCCTTTATTTGATGATATGGTTTATAACGACTATCGCTTATAGTGACTAATTTTACGGATCCCTTGACCGGATCCCATAAAGGATTTCGACTGTAATTAAAAAAAAAAAAAAACAGTGAGCGGAGCAGTATAGTCGGGCGGGGCCGACAATACGATACCCTACACAACTACCACGGAAATCTAACTTTCAGTGGATGTTTATTCTGAGCCTGGGCAATATTCTTGCCCGATTAGAGGTAAAATATACTATCAACTTCTCGGGTATATGTCCTTCAGGAGCAAGTATAAACGCCTCAGAATAAAAATTTTGTAATTTTTCACACAAAAGTCAGGGTCCATTTGACCCGCTAAATATAGACCGATCTTTATCAAAACAGGCTAAATATAGACCGATCTTTATCAAAACAGGCATGCTTATTCTTTGGTCCGATCCCCTTCTCTGTGTAAAATTTCACGATGTTTACGCCATAATTGCGGCCTCTGGAGTGACCAAAAAACCGACAAAAATTAAATACTTGGTTCATTTCATCCAATAATAACCGATTTTTACCAAAAACAATTGGGGTCTTCATTGACCGGAACCCATCCTACAAGCAAAATTTCGTGAAGATTGTTCCATAACTGTGGCCTGTATCGTGTTTACAAATTATAATGTACAGACGGACAGTATCTTGAAGTGTTTTGTGCGAGTACCTGCCCATAGGGCAGCACCAAAGTGCTGTACCAATTGGAGAGCATACAGAAGGCATACTCTCCCCCTTTGTATGGGGTGAAACCACAACCCCCGCGAAGCTCCCCAGGGGGCCACACCAACTGTCAGGCTGGATCAACAGATCCAGGGGCACCTGACACCCGCGGTACGGAAAACCTCCGCCCAGGCTCGAGACCGAAGCCTCTCCCAGTTCGACGTAAGTCCGGGCTGGTATCCCAATGCAAAATACAACACCATTCAACAACCGCAGGCGGCAAGGAAAAACCTTGCCCCAAGCTGTGGCGACGTCGAACAAGTACACATAACACAAACAATTAACATGTTGTCCTCACGGACTGCACAAAGGGCCCAAAGGACCGCGGCATCGGACATCACAAGACTAACAAGCAACGAAACTGCCCTCACGGGCAACCTATACGACATCCACAACCGCAGAAGTGACTTCCGCGAAGAAGATAAACCGCGAACCTCCCACGATGCGGAACGACAGCAGAGCACAGCAGCAACAACAACTGTCCTCCTAAATGCTTCACGAGCAAAACTACTTAAACAACTAAAGGTCCGATCGTCTTCAAGAGCATTACTGAAACACCACCACGCCCCCCCCCCCCCATCCGATACGCCCATACTTGCTAAATCTCTAATGTCATCATAGTAACAGCATTCCGTCAGTATATGCTTCCAGTCCTCAGTCATCCCGCACCCACATAAATCCGTCTTGGCCAGGCCTCTCTTTTGCAGAAAAGCATTGAGAGAGCCATGCCCCGTCAGTAAGAAAACAGTACTTAAGCCGAAGCGAAAGTCTGGCCGGTACGTACGTCATCCTCCCTTTGTCACTGTTCGTCCACCTTGTCCTCCACCTATCAACAACACAATCCCGAAGGATTGTGCTGTACCGCCTACTCTCCCCATCCACCAAATCAGAAGGCCTGAGCCAATCATCATCATCTAACTGCAAACCACCCTTAAGCTTATACATGATAGCCCTACATCTCACTTCAAGATCAAGCGGCGCCAAGCAGCAACTGCAACGCCTCTGTTGAAACAGGCAAGCACGCTAACATGACGACCCGCTGACACGAAAGGAGCTTCTTCTGCCCAAAGACAGAAGAGGCAGTTCTGTACCATATAGGTGGGTGCACCATAAGTTGCGTAGGCAACAAAAAGCCCACCATATATGATACGCACATAACGCCTACTCAAGCCCCAATCAGTCCGCAAAACACGCCTGATGGTCCCAACGACCGTTGTCAGCTTCTCCTTCAACCGATCGAAGTGTGGAAGAAAATTCAAACGCTCTGACACTGTTATTTCGAGATATTTAACAGTACACGAATACCTTATGCCGCGTTCACCAGCTCGAATGCAGGGATGACGGCGTGCCAATCTGCCTTTCAGCAGCATCAGCATCACGGTAACAACCTCCACTCCAACTCGGTCACTCCAAGCATGCACAATCTGCATAGCTTGCTCACCACGATTTTCCAGATCAAGACGACTATCCCCCTTCAATCATGATGAGCAAGTCATCCGCATATGCACAGACCTTGAAGGAGGCAGCTAGCTCCCGCAACAGAGGATCCATCATAAGATTCCATATACATGGACCACAAATGGAACCCTGTGGGCAACCACGCTGCACATCCCTCCAGACCGAGGCACTGGCTCCCACGACACAAGCCTTCCTATCCCGGAAATAACTTGCCCAAAGAGCGATCTCCCTACACCCGACCTCCGACAACCTTGTGAGCACGCTATCCCATAAAAGGAAGTCAAGACGGACACAAGTGCCTCAGCTAATCGACATATGACGATCGGTATACTTAAAGGTGTGTCTAGGACCAATATTTCGCGGCGTTACAAACTCTTGGGGCTGCCCAAAACTATAATACCCTGACAACATAGTTGTGTAGGGTATAATTATTCTTATTATATTATTATTAATATTATTATTATTATAATTATAATTGGTAATGTATTTAATAGAAGTTTTATAACAAAATATTAAAAATATTGCAATTATTATTTTTCCCGATGCCTTCCATTGCAATTGTGATGCGGTTATCTACCCCATTCCGCAGTTGCACCATAGAATTGGTTGCTAAAATATGTGACTACTAATATTTCAATTATAATTGCCAAGCGGTCATCACCAGAGCATCACAGCAGAGCACATTGCAAGCAATGTTATTCAATTCGAGAAATTTTTAATTTTCTGAAATAAAATACGACAGCTAGCAATGCTATTGAAATTTATATCATCAGATAAAATAAATGAATTTGTTGGCAACAAAATGGATTTTTGTTATGCAGACATGAACATAAATAAATGTAGCCGATGTGAGGGCAATAGTGAATATGTTATGGGAACGAAAAGATATAATATATGTATATATAATTTTTAATTTGTATTCCTTACACAAATGTTGTTCAAAATCCCACTCTTCGATCATATCTCGGCTAGCTGAATCGATTCGTTAATTTTTTTGGGAGACGCTTTTCGAGCTAATTGGTGTAATATAATAATAGAGTTGGCAAATCTTCCCTTATGGAAACTTTAATAACAACAATACATGAATTATACAATTCTAATTAATTGAAATAATTAAAACTCGGACAAAATCTACAGCATAACACCTCTTTATCAGCTTACAAAACTTAGTTAATTTTTGTGTTTTTATAAAACACTTTAATTTTCCATTGTAAAATATGTTTCCTAAGAATTTTGAAAGATTTATCTCCTAGTTTCTATTACATCGTTGTCTACGTGACTTTTTTTCGTTTTCTTCATTGTTTTTTTTTTTTATTTCAACTTAATTAGTATTCTTCTTATCTTTATTATGCAACGGGTGATTGCAGTATTCCTGTGAGTATAGCATTCTGTTTTATTGCTGTTATCTTTTGGTTTTTATTATTTTTTTTTTCATTTTTTTTATTTTTCCTTTCTTGTGTTGGTTGCCAATGGCGTTGTCTTAATTTTGCATTTTCCATTCTAGAGACTTTCTACTTTCTATCCTTCTTTCGGCCGAATTCGTACTCTGCTTGCTGCCGGGGTATAAACTATTTAAAATTAATTGCTTTCGGTGAGTCATTTGGTCAGTGTCAGTCTCTGTGTAAGCTATGAAGTAAATAATGAGCAGGGCAGTGCTGGAAAAAGTTTACCGAAGGCATAAGTTAAAGACAGTCTCAGCAAAGTTAAAGTTTTATAAGGAAAAACAAATCAAGAGGAACAACAACAGCAACAACATGATAAAAGAAGTGCTGGATTACACCAAAGAAGTTTTAATGATTTATAATTTTTTTTATCGAAAATTTCAATGGAAAATGTTAAAATGTTGTTTAAGTGAATTTATATATTTATTTAATTGAGAGAGTATGTAACCTGCAAATTTATGGTACATTGTGACGTATAAGATTTACATTTCACAGTAATATATCATATGCCACCTTATACCATTTTGAATATTAGTAACAATCAACCAGTAAGGAAAGCAGTACAGTCGGACTGGGCCGACTATATGAACCCTTCACCACTTTGGGTATATTGTACATATGTATCCCCTCCTAGGAACATACACAAGTCTTTCTGCAACCTATGATAAATTTAATTTCATTTGGGCAGATTTAAAGTCGACTTCATACCATGGGACAAATTAATGAAAAACGACTTATAGCAAAATTAATACAAGCTATTCGTTCGCCGCACTGTTAAAATTTTAATTTCATTCAGACATCCATTCGAAATACATATGGAAGCTATGACAGCATCTACATCAATTTCAACAAAACGCAATAACGTTATTCAAGTCTCAACTTGATACGTTGTGCAAAAAATCGTGTTAATCGGACAAACATTAGAAGGTTGGTGCACCATTTATGTAAAATCGGACGAATATATATGTATATGTGGGAGCTATATCGAAACCAGAACCGATTTTTCCGAAACTTAGCACACATCATTCTAGACTTAATTCCATACGATGTGCCAAATTCCATGCAAATCGAATTTAATCGAATTTACATAGAATCGAAAAAATATATATGGGAGCCATATCTAAATCTGAACCGATTTTCACGAAACTTAGCACACATCATTCTGGACTAATTCAGTACTCTATGCTAAATTTCGTGCAAATCGAATGATATATAGGGACTTTGGTGCACCATTTACCTTAAATCGGAAGAAACTATATATGGGAGCTATATCTAAATCTGAACCGATTTTCTCGAAACTTGACACACATCATTCTGGACCCAATTCAGTACTCTATGACAAATTTCGTGCGAATTGAATGATATATAGGGACTTTGGTGCTCCATTTACATTAAATCGGACGAAACTATATATGGGAGCTATATCTAAATCGGAACCGATTTTATCGAAACTTGGCACACATCGTTCTGCACCTACTTTAGTACTCTATGCCAAATTTCATGCAAATCGAAAGATAGAGAGGGACTTTGGTGCCCCATTTACCTTAAATCGGACGAAAATATATATGGGAGCTATATTTAAATCTGAACCGATTTTTTCCCAATTTCAATAGGATTCGTCCTTGGGCCAAAAATGTGACTTGTGCCAAATTTCATCCAAATCGGATCATAAATGCGACCTTTACTTTGTTAACAAAAATACATGGACGGACGGACAGACGGACATGCAAAAATTGATTCAGAAAGTGATTCTATGCATATGCTCGAAAGGAACCATGTGCCTATCTCATTTCCTTTTGCCTGTTACAAACATATGCACAAAGACATAATACCCTGCACCACAGTGTGGTGAAGGGTATAAAAAGGAAACTCAACATTAGGTTCGATCAGACAGAACCTTGATGTGGGCTTTGAAAATACCTTAATTATATGAGGGCCAATGCCATGGAATATTGCTTGAGGAGGTGCCAACGATTATGGATCTATGTATATAGCCAATTAGATGTATATAATCTATATGATTTTATTGAAGAGTTGGTCCTGTGAGAAAGTACGAGAAGAAGTTGTGTCATGGGCCCCATCCTTCAACATATTTAACTACATTACTCTATTCGCTACAAAAGGAGGCCGAGGTACTATAAGGTGTCGACCAAAGGGTCCCATCTTCGGAATTGATCGAGGATTTGTAATAAAATTACCATGTGCATTGCTTAGACCGAAACGAACCCTGCGTTCGCTTAACATTGAATTTATAAATGTGTTGAATTTTTAACTAAAGAAGTGAGCCGATGGGTACCATATGCGAAATTTGAATGTAATTGGATGCTCTATTCGCTTTACATGAAATTTACAAGTTGTTAATATCTCAACCCATTATGGGTGAAGTATTTTATAAACAAAATAATACGCTGCACCACAGTGTGGTGAAGGGTATAAATACGATGTGTGAATTTTGCATTATATCGCATTCACTTGATCCCTTTTTGAACGAGGTACTACAAGGATCGAACCCCAACGTCAAATATCTCAGAGGCTTGATTAAAGTATTAAATTGTGAAAATTTTTATTTAAGGGAACCCCCCGATTCTCGATTTGAATTTTTCAAGATTTTCAATGAGCTGGTAAATGAATACCGATGCTTTTTAAGGTTTGTAACTTTGCACATATATATTTGAAGATTTAAAAGAGAAGAAAAATAATTTACAAAAATGTTTGTTGTTGTTTTTGTAATTAAAGAAAAGTCCTTATTTTTGATGGCGGGCATGATAACTCCTCACTGGAACATCGGAATCCGAAAATTCCAACGGTGTTAGAGTACATGTCTGGCTCTCGTATGAACTAGGATTATTGACTTCGCTCTAAAATTAACAAAATGGCGGACCTTTGAAAAAATATTTTTGGAAAATCGCCGATTTTTGACCAAAAACCAAGTTAAGAAATAAGGAAGATCTTCACCGATTCCTAGTTCATGCGATAGCTATACACTCACAGACAAACGTGTAAAAATTTGGAATCGATTGGGTTATTAGTTTTTGAGTTATCGTGCCCGCCATTCGCAAAAGAGGAAAACGCTTTTAAAGTTTCAGAAGTCCTTCAGCCGTCACTTGATGCAGACATAATAAATCGGCTATATCTTCAAAAGTTCTTGAGATTTTCTCTTGAAATTTTGTAGAGACATTGTTGAATTAGTGTAGATTGTAATTAAATCAAACAAAAATACCCCGAGAATGGGGGGGTCCCCTTAAATGGTAGATTTTTAGCTCCTGATCGATCATTCATCCAATTTTATCGACATTTTCGACGACCGGCCTACCTGTGCGAGGTGCATCTAGCATCAAAAATTCCTGAATTCCTGAATCTACGAAACCGAAATTGCACAAAATTGGCTGTTACAGTATAGCAAAAACCATTCACAATTTTGCCTTTGTCAAAGAAAAACTGTAAAATTTACCGAATTTGTTCTTTGTTCACTTCACCCTTCAACGAGAATACATCGCAAATGTTTGATCGACAATTTACAAGAAATCTATCAGTACAGTCCTCTGCTGAAAAAATAAAGGATTTACTTTTCCCCAACCTAATATATTTTAAAGCCAGTGAGCGGAGCAGTATAGTCGGACGAGGCCGACAATACGATGCCCTACCCTAGGGCAATAATTCGTGATAGTTCAAAGCTCTTGACCGACTAGAGGTCAACAAATATTACTAATATTCAGTACAGCCCTTCTAATTATTTATCCAAATTCCCTTCAAATTCCCTTGTTTTTTGAGGTTTGGCTTTCAATTGTGGCTATAGTTTCCAATTGTGTCCGACTAGAAAAATACACAAAAAATTAAGTTTTCGTTTTTCACTTCGTCCCAATATTATTATCTGATCATGACCGAAAATTATAGGCGATGTCCTTGACCACAACTGGATCCTTATGAAACATTTTAAAGTGATCAGGGCCATATTTTCGCCCCCTAGTGTGGTAATGGGTTACTAAATAATATATTAATGCGTAAGCACCCTTAAACATCCGAGTACATACGACAATATAACTGGTATCAATTTAAAGATCAACCTCCTCTAGAATATACTATCCACTTCTGGGATACATATTCTTCAGGAGTAAATATAGAATACAAATTTTGTCATTTTCACACAAAAATCAGGGTCCATTTGACCCGCAAATAATGACCGATCTTTATCAAAACAGCCATGCTAATTCTTTGGCTCGATCCCCTTCTCTATGTAAAATTTCGCGATGTTCGGGCCATTATTGCGGCCTCTGAAGTGACCAGAAAATTAGACAAAAATACAGTTTTTTAATATATTAACCGATTTTTACTAAAAACAATTGGGGTGTTCATTGGGCAGAACCCATCCTACATGCAAAATTTCGTGAAGTTTTGTCCATAACTGTGGTGTGTATCGTGTTTACAAATTATAATGGACAGACGGACACACATATCTAGATCGACTCAGCTAGTCAAGATATGACGATCGGTATTCTTAAAGGTGGGCCAAGGACCAATATTTCGCGGCGTTACAAACATTTGGGGCTGCATAAAGCTATAATACCCTGACAGCATAGTTGTGTAGGGTATAAAAATCCTCTCTCTTTCTCTTTTACAACTTGTAAAAAATGTTTTAAAAAATCCTCGCCTCTAATAGAGCTTAAAAAATATTTAAAAAAAATCCCTCACTCTAAGAGAGCTTGGAAAATATTTTAAAAATAATAGTCACTTCTTTTGGAAAATACGGTTATATGGGAACTATGCTAAGACGTGGACCGACTGTCTAGAAGTGGTAAAAATGTATTTGTAAAAACTTCATAACTTGTTTTTGAGTTTAGATTGGAGTTACTCCATCAATGAGAGTCGGTACTTGGAATGCGTCGAGCAGCAGAATGTTGGAAAAATGGAATTCCAAAATAGGGGTCAACAAGAAATAGTATTTTATGCAATTCTAGATTAAACAAATTCAATACTACAAGTTTTTTTTTGCCAAATCTGGTTATCTTCTGATTTATAGAAACAATCTATGGTGTGAGGGTGCGTATGATTTGTGACATCAAAAATACGAAAGAACTCTACGAAAAACCCTATCATTACAATGAGGCGTATGATTGTTGTCAATGTTGCCAACTCATTAAATTGTATCAAAGTTGCCACGGTATATTATCGCCTTGAAACGAACTCTATGAAGATATTAAGGCGTATGACTATGATCAATAGTTATACACACTAATGCACAACGAAAATTAAGTCACTTTTCAGTAACGGTCCATAAATTCCAATTAGCAAGACCAGCTGCAAGACCAGCTTGAATCAAAAATCGTAATTATTTACTTAATTCTGCAAACTTGTTCACTATATCCGACTTCATGTTGGGTAAACAATTCAGATGTATATATATTAAGAAGCTGGAGATGTTCCTCTGGGCGATATAAGGGTCCAATTTTTCAGATTTTAGTCGCAAACGAGATTACGATTATCTAACACTTCGAATAATCCATGAGGACATTGTTATACGCTCTAAAAATCTAAATCGTGTTAGAATTCTCTCCTAATCAAGAATATATATACATTAAAGGGCATAAATTTAGTATTTTAAGATATTAGTCGCAAACGAAGTAACTGAATTGTAACACATTGGTATGGAGAGAATTAAAAACTCCTGGGAATGCCCTGATATTCTTTTTAAAGACCACATGTCTACACTTTTTTACGAAATTATGAAACAAAATATCGTATAAAGGTGAAAGTTTGTATAGGAAATCCGCTTTTTGGTGGCACTAAGGCGTATGATTGTTGTCAGTAATCATACGCATCAAAAACAAGAAAAATTCTTTCTCTTCTATCTAAAAAAGGACAAAGAAAATATTTCCTCAATAAAATACCAAAATAATGTATTTTATACAAAACAATGAAATTAAATTAAATGTATTTGTAAAAACTTCATAACTTGTTTCTGAGTTTAGATTGGAGAGAGAGTCGGTACTTGGAATGAGTCGAGCAGTGAAACGTTGGAATAATGGAATTCCAAAGTAGGGGTCAACAAGAAATAGTAATATTTTATGCAATTCTAATCTAAACAAATTCAATACTACAAGTTTTTCTGTCCAAATCTCTTTATTTTCTGATTTATAGAAACAAAATATGCAGTGAGGGTGCGTATGATTTGTGACATCAATCATACGCAAAGAACTGCTTAAAAAAGGACAAAGAAAATATTCCCTCAATAAAATATCAAAAGAATGTATTTTATACAAAACAATGAAAGGGTTCTATTTAAATTAAATGTCTTTAATTAAATGTCGAAATGTCTCATATTTATAGAATACCCACAAAAATGGACGTTTACAGAAGACCTAAAGAAAATCTTCTTTCCATAGAACACCCGCCGTGGTGTAGAGAAAGGTTGATCTTCATAGAAGCCCCGAAAGGATAATTATAAGGATGTTCTTAGTATTAAATGACATCAATTTATTTTATAGTTTAATTTTGAAGACATCCCCTTACCCCCTCTATGTTTAGTAATTTGAATGACATAAAAATTAATGACACAAATATTACATGCAATCATTTAAATCGTGCACTTGTCAAATTTTTCGTGACGGCAAACGATGCATCTTATCTTAATGTAAATTTATTTTAAAATGACATTTAAGTTTTTGAAGGCATAACAACAATCATAAACTAATAAGACAATAATTGACGCGTAAGTACTTATGCTAATTGAATTAAAAACTGTCAACGTTTCAAAATTTGAAGTACGCAAAAAATAAAATGATTATTAGGGTAGTAATAAAGGCTAATAGAAAACTTGAATGATAGATCTGAAAAAATGCTCACTTCTAACGACGCTTGAAAATCCATAAAACCCTTATAATTTTTCATAAGTCTTAAAAAAATCGAAACAAAATTAAAAAAAAAAATCAAACCTCTAAAAGTTCAGGAAAGTGTGTTCAAAGGACCTTCAACCCAAAAAAAGACGTAGAAATAATATTTGTAAAAAATCCCAGCTTCTAATAAACTTGGAAAATATGTTCGTAAAAAACATATACCTACCTTACAAATGACACTCTTTAAAAAGACCATGCAATTCATAAACAAATCAATACTTGCATCCACCATATTATACCCTACACAACTTCCACGAAAATATAACTTTCTGTGGTTCTATAATCGGAGCTCGGGCAATATTTCGCGATATTTCGAAATATCGACTCCAAAAAACACATATAATTAACTTTTTGATCCACTTCATCGCAATATCTTTATCTGATCATCACCAAAAATTATAGGCGTTGTTCTTGACCATAACTGGAACCTCATGGAAAATGCCAAAGTGATCAGCGCTATATTTCCTCCGTCTAGTGTGGAAATGGGCTTACTCAATAATATCTGAATACGAAAGCACATGTAAATATTTAAATGTAACTCCCACATCCGAGTACACACGACAATATAATTGGTATAAATTTTAAGGTCAACCACTCCTCTTGGATATTCTATCAACTTATCGGGTCTATGTCCTTCAGCAGTAAATATATACGCTATACATTTTTTGTGTTGCGTGCATCGTCTTTACAAAATATAATGGACAGATGGAAGGACGGACGGACACACATGTCTACATCGACTCAGCTAGTCGAAATATGACGATCGGTATACTTAAAGGTGGGTCTAGGAACAATATTTCGCAACGTTACAAACTTTTGGGGCTATACAAAACTATAATACCCTGACAACATAGTTGTGTTGGGTATAAAACGCCAAATTGTTTCGTTTTTTATCCTCAAAAGAAAACCTTCGAAAATTCTTCCTGGGGTCCATTGACCCGCTAAAGTCGGGGTCCATTTGACCCGCTAAATATTGACCGATCTTTATATAACAGGCATAAGCATGGCCCGATCCCCTTCTCCATGTATAAATTCGCGATGTTTGGGCCATAATTGCGGCCTCTAGAGCGACCAGAAACACCGACAAAAATTAAGTACTTGGTCCATTTCACCCTCTAAATATTAACCGATCTTTACCAAAAACATTGGGCAGATCTCTTCCTACATGTAAAATTTCGTAAAGTTTGGTCCCTATCTTGTTTACAAATTATAATGGACAGACGGACGGACGGACACACGTGTCTAGATCGACTCAGCTAGTCGAGATATGACGATCGGTATACTTAAATTTTCTTGGGGATGGACAAAGCTATAATACCCTGACAACATAGTTGTGTAGGGTATAAAAACATTTAAAGATAAAAATAAATAATAGAGCTTGAAATATATTTAAAAGAAACTTGACTTAAACAAATTCATTCCTCTAAAAGGACTTGAAAGCATGTTTTTGTTTAAATCCAAACCTCTACTAGGACCTGAAAAAATTTTTTCTTAATCCACGCCTCTATAGGCCTTAGAAAATTCAATGTCTCTAATAAACATTGAAAATATTAAAAAAAATCAACGCCTCTAATAGAGCTAGATAAAATATTTAAAACACAAACGACATTTTTTAAATCCAAGCCAATAACTAATCATGAAAAAATATTTTAAACAAATCCACACTTAGAAAAAAAAAAGAAATATTTTTAAGATATGTTCGATTCTATTAGAAATATAAAAAAATATATTTTTTTTTAATTACAATTGCGTCTGTGTACGTGCGCCTCTTCATTTTGATTTTAAATGGAATTTGTGATGTTCATCATTTGCAATGGATTGTCCATTAAAACCTTCTATTAGGATAACTTGTGCCACGGTAAAGGATTGCCTTCGGACAACCTCTGGGAAGGCATCCAGGCGAATGAGTGCTGTCAGAAGTCATACGCACTAATATACATCGTTTTTTTAGAGGTGATAAACAAGATTTTTTGTAATACTTGAGAAATAAATATGGGAAATTACAAAAATCTTTTAAATTCCTTGAAACTGAGGTTTGCAAGGTTATAACTCGCGAAATATGAATATATTGCATACAATTTAAATTCATTTCTATAAAATGAAATGTGCTTGTCAAAATCTTAAAATATTGGTAATAAATAATAAATTGCGTGGAAGCTGTGATGGTGGTAATGTAAAAAAATGGGTGAAAATGTGTTGAAGCCAACGAGTTTTTTTGTGTTCCTTCCTGATTTGTGGCTAAACTACACAACGCACGCACATGTGATCAGCGACTAAGTTGCAGAATACCCCATGGACAATATGGGTCTAATGTATGATTTTTTGATATGATAAAATCGCTGCGTCCACCCAAAACGGATGCTTACATTTTGAAGCAGGATGTTCGGAGTATTTTTAATTTTTCTTATAATTAGGGCGCGCATCCAGATAATGGACTAAACTGATTATAGGATTGTAGAACTCGTGATTTTGCTTCGTTTAGTGTATATCCCATGAATGTGCTTTTAAAATAGGTGTCCTTTTGTGTATTTTCATGGGAAATTACTGAAATCGGATGCGCATAAAAATCTTATGCACGTTGAGCCATTTTTAGTAATTTTTATGGTCTTTGCATAGTAAAGTGCATCGAGCTGTACACTTTGGTCGCTTAATGCAACCTCGAAAAATGCATAATTATTGGAAGAGATTGATACGGTTTATACGAAAACCGCATGCGCATCAACTGATTCCAACTAATACGCGAACTGTATGCTTTTTAATTTTGATCATTTTCATATACTGTAACTGAAATATATTTGGTCATTTTTAAAGTCAAAACTCTTAACAGAGGAATCTACCGTGTTGAAGAAGATCCAACCAGAGATATGCCTAAAGGAATTCATGATTCAAATAATGACTGATTCTTTGAATTATTAGAAACAATAAGCACTAAAGCATTCGAAATATATTGATAACCAAATGTATTATGCCAGTATAGATAGTTATATTGATTTACAATACATACATATATTTTTTAAATAAATTTTATTAAAATAATTGCACATTTTGATATTGATGGTAGGTTGCTCCCAAGACCACAGGTGTGGATTGTTATCTATTTTAAGAACATAAATGATGGTGAGAGAATGCGTATGATTTGTGACATCAATAATACGCTTGCCGAAGTTGGTCTCACTCATATACTTCCAACACTGACTGAAAATATATACATAAGGATCAATATATAAAAGAAGAATCATCAAATAATGACTAATTTTTTGAATTATTAGAAACTATAACAATTGAAGCATTCGAAAAAAAAATGATAACCAAATTTGTTATGCCAGTATATAAGGCTTTATATTGACTTGCAATACATACATAAATATTTTTTTTAATAAATTTTATTACAAAAATTTCACATATTGATATTAATGGTAGATAGATCTCAGGACCACAGGTATAGGCTATTGTTAACTATTTTAAAGATATAAATGATGGTGAGAGTATGCGTATGATTTGTGGCATCAATCATACCCCTTATGATTACGCTGAGACGTATGAATGTTGTCAGTAGTCATACGCACCAATACCCACACAAAAAAATAATTTATTTACAAAATTAACTAACAATTCATTATACCGTTAAAACATCAACGTAGACTTGGCTAAGAATACAAATTAGACTTATTTATTTGCGGGTATTTGCTGGGGGGTTTCTTACAATATTTTCGTAAAAAGCGTATATGGAAATTTTGAAATATATGCTTCGTTTAAAAATGCATACCTCCAGTTGGAAACGATTCGTTGTAAATCCAAACCACTATAAAAATCTACATCTTGAACTAATAGCTTTAAATAAATCCATTCATATCAACCACATATTTTATTTATTTCATATTTAATATGATATCCCCATCTACAAATCATATTTGGCGAATTAAATTTCATCGAAAATCAATTTCATTGGAAATTAAATATTGAAATGTGATTATGATTACTCACTTCTCTGGAATTATTCCGCAAATCACGTATCAAATAATTGCCATTAACTACGATCTAATTTGACACTTGATGATGGCAGCATTATTATAAGTTTCTTAATAACTGACTTGCACACACACTCTTCTCGGCAATTACCGACCTATATTTACCCAGAATACAATAACAACAAAACAAATACAAAAACCATTAACTAAACTATAAATAACTAAATTATGGTTTATGAAAATTATGTTGTTACTGGAATTTTTTTCTTCCCTTTTTGTTAATTACATTTTAAGACATTCATGTGATTTCACTCACACATTAAAGATGTATGTGTGTGGGTGAGATGTGCTAAAGTGTAGTTGCCTATGTGTGTGAGTTCATGTT
This sequence comes from Musca vetustissima, assembly GCF_032173495.1. Lineage (NCBI taxonomy): Eukaryota > Metazoa > Arthropoda > Insecta > Diptera > Muscidae > Musca > Musca vetustissima. The sequence goes on from NW_026886089.1 coordinate 61,861, forward strand.
TACTTTATGCAAATTTATATTGAAATTTAATGTCATCCATTTATTCTGCGGTTATTCGGAAATTTATATTACATCCTCTGGCAAATATCATGGGTGAAAATATCTTTACACGAAATTTGGCTTTGCCCCCTGTTTTGGCCTACATTGTTTGTGACAGAAATACGCTTATATCATTTGCACGAAAACATCGTAAGAAATCCCAGCATTTACCCGCAAATAAATAAGTCTAATTTGTATTCTTAGCCAAGTCTATGTAGACGTTTTAACAGTGGAATGAATTGTTTGTTATTTTTCTAAATAAATTATTTTTTGTGTGGGTATTGGTGCGTATGACTACTGACAACAGTCATACGTCTCAGCGTCATCATAAGGGGAGTGGGTTCTCATCTCTCAGCGTATGATTGATGTCACGAATCATACGCATCTTCTCACCATAATTTATTTAAAACAGATAACAATAGTATATACTCGTGGTCCTGAGAGCTACCTACCATCAATATCAGTATGTGAAATTTTTTTAATAAAATTTATTTAAAAAAATTACAAATCAATATAAACCATATATTCTCGCATAACAAATTTGGTTATCAATTTATTTCGAATGCTTCAGTGGTTATAGTTTCTAAGTGATTATTTATACTCTTTCGAGTCGAGCTTGATGATCTAAATTTTGCAATGAAAAGGAAAGCCAGGAGAAGAACCTACGTAGCCAACATTATGCGACGCGTTTCGCCGTTGGTTAAGCGGCTCATCAGGCATATTGGGCTATGTGGCTTTACAAAGGTCGTACGTTGATAACTTGTATTTATTCCGCCCTGATGCGAAACTTGCATATGCGAATTAAATTCAAATTTGTCAAAGTTCGACATTTGTCTTCATTCTAGGAACAGTCCTTTTCAAAGCAGATTTTTGTTGTAGCGATGGATAATTAATCCACACACCTACATTTTCTTCCATGGTATACACATGTTTTTGCGCAACCGTTTTGGAAGTGTGTTGATGGCTCAGAACGTTAAGTGGTCTTGGCAACATTTGTGTTGCTCCGAGGACCTAGGTTCGAGCCCTATATATAGTTTCTAATTCAAAAACTCCGTCATGATTTCGTAATTTCTCTTTTATATTTTGATCCTTATGTAGATATATGCATTCAGCGTTCGAAGTATATGACATATTGAGTGAGACCAACTTATCTGCAAATTGTCTTCGAATCAAAAACTGTATTGTCAAATAATACAAAAAACGTGTTTATTTGCATAAAATTTATCACATCTAAACCAGTGAGCGGAGCAGTATAGTCGGACCGTGCCGACCATATGATACCCTACACAACTTCGACGAAAATCTAACTTTCTATGGTTCTATATTCAGAGCTTGGGCAATATTCCGCGGTATTTGCACCGTCTAGACCGACTAGATGTCAACAATTACTTCTAATAATATTCAGTAGACGAGGGCTGTACTTGTCCAGATTATCTTTACCGTGGGTTATATTGTGATGTTGAGCTTTCAATTGTGGCCTATAGATCGACTTGAAAAAAAAACACAAAAATTAAGTTTTCGGTCCACTTCTTTCCAATATTATTATCTGATCATCACCGAAAATTATAGGCATTGTCCTTGACCATAACTAGAACCTCATGGAACATTTCAAAGCGATCAGCGCTATATTTCCGCCCTCTAGTGGGGTAGAGGGTTACTAAATAATATCTGAATATGTAAGCACCCGTAAATTTTTAAGTGCAACTCCGGCATTCGAGTACATACGACAATATAATTGGCATCAATTTAAAGGTCAACAACTCCTTTTGGATATACTATCAACTTCTTGGCTCTATGTCCTCCAGGAGTAAATATATACGCTATAGAATGCAAATTTTATCATTTTTTTACACAAAAGTCAGGGTCCATTTGACCCGCTAAATATTGACCGATCTTTATCAAAACAGGCATGCTTATACTTTGGCCCAATCCCCTTCTCCATGCAAAAATTCGAGGTGATTGGGCCATAATTGCGTCCTCTGGAGCGACCAGAAAAAACGACATAAATTAAGTATTTGGTCCATTTCATCCCCTAAATATAAACCGATCTTTACCAAAAACAATAGGGGTCTTCATTGAGCCGAACCCATTCTACATGCAAAATTTCGTGAAGATTGGTCCATAACTGTGGCCTGTATCGTGTTTACAAATTATAATGGACGATCGGACACACATGTCTGGATCGACTCAGCTAGTCGAGATATGACGATCGGTATACTTAAAGGTGGGTCTAGAACCAATATTTCGCAGCGTTACAAACTCTTGGGGCTGCACAAAGCTATACAGGGTATTATAGCTTTGTGCAGCAACATAGTTGTGTAGGCTATAAAAAACGATGTATATTGGTGCGTATGACTTCTGACAGCACTCATTCGCCTGGATGCCTTCCCAGAGGTTGTCCGAAGGCAATTCTATACCGTCGCACATGTTACCCTAATAGGAGCGTTTAATGGACAATCCATTGTAAATGATTTACGTCACAAATTCCATTCAAAATCAAAATGAAGGGTCGCAGGTACTCTGATGCCATTCTTCTGATGCAATTCTGCTATAGAAAAATATGTAGCTAGTCATCAGATTGTCTTAAAAATATTTTGGAGATTTCCTCTGAACTTAAGGCGTGGATTTTTCTTGGAACCTTAGGCGGTGATTTTTTGGACATTCTTCGATTCTTATTAAATATATTTTGAAGATTTTCTAATAAATATAGGTGCGTAATATTTTACAGCAATTTCTTTATTGTTCCGCTGTTCTAATATTTTCTAATAAATTTAGGTGCGTAATATTTTACAGCAATTTCTTTATTGTTCCGCTGTTCTAATGGCGGCAATATAAACCTTGATAAAGTGTATATTATGAATAGCATCAACATGTATTTCAACTATGGCGTATATTGATTTATAGCAATCATACGCCACCTTTAACTCTAAATAGATTTTTAGATTAATTTTTAAATCACCTGATAAGTTTTTGAGATTTTATTGAGTATTAGTGTGTTGAAGATTTTTCTTTAAACATTGATGTGGATTTTTTGGACATTTTCCTTAGAATTTTATGTATCGGGTTTTTAATTAATATTTTTTAGAGAATTTTGTCAAACCTTAAGGTGTAATATTTTTAAAGCAGTTTCTCTACTGTTCTACAGTTCTAATAGGGGACAATTTAAACATAGGTGAACGATAGCGTATGAATAATGTCACCATGTATACGTCTTCTGGCATATGTTTAAAATGAAATAATTTTTAGCGATTTTCTTAGAACCTTAGGCGTGAATATTTTTTATAAACTATTTTTTTTAATTGATATTTTTTAGAGATTTTCGTAAAACCTTAAGGTGTAATAGTTTTAAAACTAATCCTTGGTAAACGATAGCGTATGAATAACGAATGAATCACCATGTATACGCCTTCAGGCGGAGGTTAAAAATTAAATATTGTTTAGCGATTTTCTTAGAACCTTAGACGTGAAATTTTTTTATAAATATTTCGAGAAACTAACACGGGGATTTTAAATGACAAATTTTTGGAGATTTTCGAGAATCATAGGCGGACACTTTATTGATGTTTTTTGGAGACATTCGCAAAAATTTAGATGTGGATTTTTATTGATTTTTTTGAAGAGCACCCGAGGCGTAGATTGTTATTGATTTTGTTTTTCTTAGAACCACAGATGGACCGTCAGAAACAGTGATTTAAATGATGAATACATCTCCGACATATAATACATACCGACGCCTACGAACCATAGTATGCTAAGTCTGAAAAGTGAGTTTTTCAGTAGAAGCTCTAAAAGTATGGAAGTTTTATATATCTTACGGGCCATGCTAAGTACATTTTTGCTTATAATTTTGGTTTGGATTGGCCGATGATTACGAAAATTTAAGAGAATATAAATTAAGGACCGCGGTATCTAAAAACGTAAAGAACTTTAAAACATGCTAAGTCGACTTAGCATATTATGGTTCGGAGGCGTCGATACGTCAGAAACGTCCACACCATTAGTTTTTTAACAAAATAGCTATTAATCATTATGAAAATCTATTACAAATTTCAAAATTTTCTTCTCAAAAAAGTTCTACTGCTCCTCAATTCTAATAGAGAAAAAACAAACCTTGGTAAACGTTAGCGTATGAATAACGTCAGCATGTATAGGCTTAATGGCACCCAATTATGATGATGTGTCATTACGTATGATGATTTGTAGTAATCATACGCAACATTGAGTCCGGAATTTGAAGATATTTACTTATTATCCCACTGTACTACCCCCTTGGCATATGTTTTCGTGACATATTTTTGGCACAGGGTTTCACTAAAAGCAATTTAAAATAATTAAAATATATACCAAATCCAAATGTTCCATTCGGAGGGCACATTTAAAATCCTGCCTACGACAACTGGCTTGGAAACAATTCAGCAGCAATGATGATGATGATGATAATAATACACATAAATGGTGTTGGCATGGTTATCTGTGTGTGTGTGTTTGTGTGGGTGGGTGGGTGCAATTCAGATTTTCCAGTTGCCTGCATCTTTTCTAAGGATAACAATTTTTTGATTATATTTTTACATTTAGAAAACTGTTCTAATTTGTTTCTACGTTTGTTTTCTTATTTTGCAGATTTTTGTATGTGCTTTTTTGGTTGTTCGGCTCTGACAACCACAAAAAATAGTTATAAACTGCGATTATAGAAAGCATCGTCCTCCAGTAAAAGGCTGGAAAATAGAAGTGACATAGACAGTGCTCAAGTGCACATTATTTGGAAAACAAAAATAGCAACCACAACCATCTAACCAACTAACAATTCTCATAGCCATTGAAAACATAACCACAGGCAACTAAGGGAGCCCTCCCTCATTACGGTGCGACAAGCAGGAGGAGGACGAAGAAAAAAACTTTCACCCCACAAGAAGAACTAAAAGGAAAACTTGCTAAGCCACAATTTACTAAGCCATTACCAAACAGCAAGTGAACAACCAGGCCAGGCCAAGTCAGTCAGCCAACCAGCATCATTGTCGTTGTAGTTTTTGGTAACAGTTCTTTAATTTTTTTTGTCTATCTCTGGCCCCAAAGAAGATTTAACTTAGCTGCCGAAAATGAATCTACTAATGGCAGCTATGCTTTTGTTAGCCATGTTGGCATTTCAGCCGACATTGATTTATGGCACAAAGAACATGGCATCAGCTGGCCGGAGCAACAGCAATCCACCCGCCAGCCTCAATGCGGAACGTAAACCGAGATCATCGTCTTTGTCGTCTTCCAAACACAGCAAAAGGCATTCATCCGAGACATTCCAGCCATTGTATTCGCCCGCATTGTCGGCATCATCTAAATTGGTTTTGTCCCTAGAATCGGGTGATGTTTTGGTGCGTGCAGCACGTGGTGCTGCTTCTGCTGCCTCAGATAAACAAAATCCAACGCCTGTTATTGCTACGGGCAGCAGTAACAATGGTGGTGGCAACAAACGTCAAAAGAGCGGTGGGAATAGTAAAAAATCGAATAGGAATTCAGCTCGCCAAACTTCATCGGAATCATTATCGTCGAATGGTGCAGGACGGGGTAAACATTTGGATAAGAAATTTTCGGCCGCATCGGGAGGATTAGCTGCTGCTGCTGTTGGTGGTCAACAACAAACGGGCGGTAGAGGAAAACAACGCCAAATGTTGAAATCACAAAATCATCAGGGAAAACGTTCTGGAAACAAAGCAATTCGAGATGATGCCGCCCCAGGTGAAAGTGAAAAGACACGTAAGTAGTAGACAGTAACACATACACACATACTTTTACACATACATAAAACAGTATTTAGTGTCTAATTTTTTTCTATCAAAATATAAAAAAAGTTATAAAAAAATCTCTCTGAAGCGAATTGGTTTCTATAGAAAAAATGTAGCCTCAGGTGAACTAAGGTCTGAAGCGAATTTTGTTTGTAGAAAAAAATTTACCTCTGGACGAAAAAAAATTATATCAGGAGAACTGAGGACTGGAAGCATTTTTTTCTATAGATAAAATTTGAGGAAAGGTGAACTGAGTTTTGAAGCTAATTAGAAAACCAGTAAGGAAAGTATCAAAGTCGGACGGGGCCGGCTATATGATACCCTTCACCACTTTGGGTATATTCAACAGATGAATCCTAACATTGTAAATCAATTTAAAGCAAATATCATTCGAACACCCGTTGATTATTTGGATAAATATCTAATAAACATGCGAAGTTTGTTGCGCCATTTACTCAAAATCGGACGAAAATATATATGGGAGCTATATCTAAATCGGAAACGATTCCTACAAAATTTTGCAAACGTTAGGCAATATAAATTTCAGTACGTTGTGCAAAATTTTGTAGCAAACGGTCTAACTTTGGGTCTTCTGTGCACCTTTTACTTAAAATCGGATGAAACTTTATCTAGGAGATATATCTAAATCTGAACCGATTTCAACAAAACTTGCCACACGTTATGTTATAGTATCTCCAGTACGTTGTGCAAAATTTTATGTCAATCGGACGAACCTGGGGAGTTTGGTGAATAATTTATATCTATCTTCTAGGTTATACTAACATCAGTACGTTCTGCAAATATATATGGGAGCTATAACTAAATCTGAACCGATTTCAACGAGCACGACCACGAGCACGATTTCATTGCACAAAATTGTGTGGTAATCGGACAAACGTTGGGTCTTTAGTGCACAATTTAGATAAAACCGGAAGATAATATATAAAGGACCTACATTAAATCATAAGAAAAAATATATGGGAGCTATATCTGAACTGATTTCACGAAACATAACACACATCCTTCTAGACGTTATTCAGTACGCTATGCCAAATTTCGGACAAAAAATATATAGGAGCTATATCCAAATCTGAGCCGATTTTCGCGAAACTTAACACACGTCATTCTAGACCTAATTCATTACCCCATGCAAAATTCCGTGCAGATCGAAATATATATAGGGGCTTTGATGCACCATTTACATTAAATCGGACGAAAATATATATATGGGAGCTATATCTAAATCTGAACCGATTTCCACGAAACTTAACACTCATCATTCCAGACTTTATTCAGTACGCTATGCCAAATTTCGTGCAGATCGAATTATATATAGGGACTTTGATGCACCATTTACATTAAATCGGACGAAAATATATATGGGAGCTATATCCAAATCTGGACCGATTTTCAAGAAACTTGACACACATCATTCTTGACCTAATTCATTACGTTGTTCCAAACTTCGTGCAAATCGAAATATATAAAGGGACATTGGTGCACCATTTACATTAAATCGGACGAAAATATATATGGGAGCTATATCCAAATCTGAACCGATTTTCAAGAAACTTGACACACATCATTCTAGACCAATTTCATTACGCTGTGCCAAATTTCGTGCAAATCGAAAGATATATTCGGACTTTGGTGCTCCATTTACATTAAATCGGATGAAAATATATATGGGACCTATATCCAAATCTGAACCGATTTTCAAGAAACTTAACACACATCATTCTAGACCTAAATCATTAGGCTGTACCAAATTGTTGTGTGCAAAGCGAAAAATATATAGCGACCGTTAACATTAAATCGGACAAATATATATATATATATATATATATATGGGAGCTATATCTAAATCTGAACCGATTTTTCCCAATTTCAATAGGGTTCGTCCTTAGGCCGAATAAGTGACCTACGCCAAATTTCATCCAAATCGGATCATAAATGCGACCTGTACTTTGTTTACAATTTAACATGGACAGACCGACAGACGGACGGACGGCCATGCATAATTCGACTTAGAAAGTGATTCTATGCATATTCTCAAAAGGAACCATGTGTCTATCTCGTTTCCTTTTGCCTGTTACAAACATGTGCACAAAGAAATAATACCCTGAACCACAGTGTGGTGAAGTGTATTGGGAATTGCGATTTTTTTCTATAGAAAAAATTGACCTCAAATGATGTGAGGTCCAGACTAATTTTTCTTTAGAAAAGAATAGTGACCTCAGGTGAATTAAGGTCAGGCGCGATTTATTTTCTATACAACAAATTGAGACCAGGAGAACTGAGGTCTTCAATATAATCAAAAATTTATCTCAAATGATTTGACAGAATTCGTCTTAAATAAATAACTCCTTGAACTGAACTGAGAACTAGACGAACTTCTCCCATTATACATTGACGTATACAATTACATACAAATCCCACATTTCACCCTACATATAAGGGTGAAATATATGTTATAAATATATCCACTTACGTATAGACCCCCCAAATAAGTAAAGCCGACCAAAACAAATATGGAGATAAAAATAATGTAAATGTCCTTTTTCGCATAGTCGCTTTTGTTTGTGTCACACAAACATTGTGGGGAATAGCTTATAATACTCATCTTTGGACAAGGCCATGACAGAAATATAAAGGTTATTTTGGGGGAGGAATACTAAACAGAATAAAAAAAAAACATTATCATTCAACAAATGAGGGACTTTTCGCTTTGTAACCATCTAAAAACATGTAAGGACTTATTGAGATTATTTTCCAGCTGTTCAACATGTAGTTGTTGTTATTGAAATTTAAACAGAAAAGGGTTTCCATTCATATCAGAAGAATATTTTTTTTTCTTTGAAAAAATCGTTGATTGAGATCACACAAAAAATATATATTTCTTATATGAAATATTCGACATTAAAGTAATATATGTATATGTACTGGTAGCATGTCCCAAATATTCTGTAACCTATATTCTTTCATAATTCCTGAAAAAAAGTATTATGTGCCAAAGTAATTTCTTGTTACAAATTTCGTTTTTTTTTTCTCTCTCTCTCTCTCTTTCTCATTTTTGTTATCTCCCTTCGTTATCACAACATAATATCCTTGTGACTTCTTTCCATTACCCAAAAAAGTGTATTATAGTTGTTAAATAGATTTCATAATTACAGAGGCGTCGGACAAAGTAATAAAGAGGGGAAAAAAGGAAAACAACGATGCCAGTATTATATTTTATTTGAAAAAAATTAAGCGTCTTATAATCCACTCCTTAATAAAATTGGAAAAAATAATAAATTAAAAAAATCCATGGCTTAAAAAAAATTAAAAAAATATATATATATATTTCAAAAAAATCACGTCTTAATAAAATTTAAAAAACAATATATATATATATATATATATATATATATTTCTTCCACGCCCTGACTATTATAAAACAATATTTATATTTTTATACCCTACACAACTATGTTGTCAGGGTATTATAGCTTTGTGCAGCCCCAAAAGTTTGTAACGCCGCGAAATATTGGTCCTAGACCCACCTTTAAGTATACCGATCGTCATATCTCGACCAGCTGAGTCGATCTAGACATGTGTGTCCATCCGTCTGACCATCTGTCCATTACACGAACCTTCACGAAATTTTGTATGTAAGAAGGGTTCGGCCCAATGGAGACCCCTATTGGTTTTGGTAAATATCGGTTAATATTTAGGGGATGAAATGGACCAAATACTTAATTTCTGCCGGTTTTTCTGATCGCTCCAGAGGCCGCAATTATGGCCTAAACATCTCGAATTTTTATATATTTACCTCTGAAGGACATAGACCCGAGAAGTCGATAGTATATCCAAGTTGACCTTTAAATTGATATAATTGTTATCAATTAAAAAATCAATTGTCGTATGTACTCGGATGTGGGAGTTACACGTAATTATTTACAGATATTATTTAATAAACCATTCCCACACTAGAGGGCGGAAATATAGCGCGGATCGCTTTGAAATGCTCCAGTTATTGTCAAAGACAACGCCTTTAATTTTCGGGGATAATCAGATAATAAAATTGGGATGAAGTGGACCGAAAACTTAATGTGTTGTGTTTTTTCGAGTCGATCTATAGGACGCAATTGAAAGCCGAACATCACAACACATGTTCGAATATGGGAATATGGACAAGAAATTAGAAGGGCTGTTCTGAATATTGGTAATATTCAGAAAATATGTCAGTGTAAGGAAGAGGTGCTGTTGACCTCTGATAGGGCAAGAGGGTGCAACTATCACGAAATATTATCCAAGCTCGGAATAAATATCCGCAGAAAGATAGAGTTTTGTGGTAGTTGTGTAGGGTATCGTATGGTCGGCCCCGTCCGACTATACTGCTCCGCTCACTGGTTTTTTTATGTGTATACCCTTTACCACACTGATGTAAAGGGTATACATATGTTGGTAACAGGCAAAAGGAAACCATATAGGTCCATAGTTCCTTTTGAGAATATGCATAGAATTACTTTCTGAGTCGATTTATGCAAGTCCGACCTGTCTGTCCATGTTACATTGTAAATAAAGTACAGGTCGCATTTATAATCCGAATTAAATGAAATTTGGCACAGTTCATTTATTTGGCCCAAGGACGTTTTGCACGAAATTTGGCATAACGTACTGAATTGAGCCAAGTTTCGTGAAAATCGGTCTACATTTAGATATAACTCCCATATATATTTTCGTCCGATTTAATGTAAAAGGTGGTCCAAAGTCCTATATATCTTTCGATTTGCATGAAATTTGGCATAACGTACTAAATTGAGCCTAGAGTGATGTCTGCCAAGTTTTGTGAAAATCGGTTAAGATTTAGATATAGCTCCCAAATATTGCTTCGTCAGATTTTGTGTAAATGGTGCACTGAGGTCCCTATATACCTTTCGATTTGCACGAAATTTGGCATAACGTACTAAATTGAGCCTAGAGTGATGTCTGCCAAGTTTCGTGAAAATCGGTTCAGATTTAGATATAGCTCCGATATATATTTTCGACCGATTTAATTTAAAAAGTAGACCAAAGTCCCTATAAATCTTTCGATTTGCACGAAATTTGGCATAACGTACAGAATTGAGCCTAGAGTGATGTCTGAGATAGAGCCCCAAAATTTTGCATAGAGTCGTCTTTTGTCTGCAGGCAGGTCAAGTTCGAAGAAGGACTATATCGGTCCACGTTTAGGCATAGCTCCCATATAAGGGTACCCCCCAATTTTCGGTATTTTGAGGTTCTTGAGCGTGTTTTTCAACCAAATTCGCTAAAATATGGTGCTTTGAGTTCTTACTTGGTAGCAAATTTCCCTACTAAAAATTATAAATATAGGTCAATTTTTTCGGACAGCCCCCATATAAGGGTACTCCCAATTTTCGGTACTTTGAGGTTCTTGAGCGCGTTTTTCAACCGAATTCGCTGAAATTTGGTACTTTGAGATCTTATTGGGTAGTAAATCTCCCCACTAAAAATTATAAATATCGGTCCATTTTTTGGGATAGCACCCCTATAAGAGTACCCCCCGATTTTCGTATTTTGTGTGTTTTGGTCGCATTTTTCGACCGAATTGGCTGTTATTTGGTACTTTAAGTTCTTATTAGGTACCAAATCTCCCTACTAAAAATTATAAATATAGGTCAAATTTTTCTGCTACCCCCCATATAACGGTACCCCTCAATTTTCGGTATTTTAGGGTTCTTGAGCGCGTTTTTCAACCGAATTCGCTGAAATTTGCTACGTTGGGTTCTTAATGTCCCTACAAAAAAAAAAAAATATATATATATAAACATAGGTCCACTTTTTCTGGTAGCCCCCATATAACGGTACCTCCTAATTTTCAGTATTTTGGGGTTTTTTTCGTATTTTTCCACCGAATTGGCTGTTATTTAGTATTCTGAGTTCTTAATAGGTACCAAATCTCTCCACAAAAAATTATGAATATAGGTCCATTTTTTCGAATAGCCCCCATATAAGAGTACCCCCAATTTTCGGTATTTTTGGGTTCTTGAGCGCGTTTTTTAACCGAATTTGCTGCAATTTGGTATTTTGTAGTCGTATATGGTAAGAAATCTTCCTACCAAAAATTATTGATATTCGCCTCCTTTTTGGGGTAGTTGCCATATAACCCCCTTTTCATATTAAAATAGTTATCTGACTTATTCCGCGTTTTGAGTTTGGTTCTAAGTCTCTGTTGTAATCATTTCTCCTGCGGAGAATAGCGAAATAAAAAATTATAACGTAAGGATCGATAATGAACTGTAGCTACATTTAGACATAGCCTCTGTGTGGAGAAGTAGTGGACCGATATACCCCATCTTTGAATTTGAAATAAGTTTGGAAGAATAATATGATGGGCAAACTTTGGATGAAATCTAAATTTTTTGAAACGGATTTGTTCTAAAGAAACATGGGGTCTAGAACCAATATTTCGATGAGGCACATTTTCACCGTGTTAAATTGTATACACCCTAGCCATAAGGCTAAAGGTATAATTATCCATTAAAAATTTCTGAAATTTGTATTATGGTTTACATAATCCCTTTTTAGAAATGTCTGTCCGCCGAGGCGTAAGGCAGGGAAAACTATAGTTTCGGATCTCGCCACTGATCCTTTTTTAATAATTCCACGCCTTCATGAAATTGTAAATATATTTGTTAAAAAAACCTTGTAAAAAGAATTTTTAAAAAACCAACGATTTTGATAAACCTGAAAAAATATTTAAAGAAATATCACCTTTCTAAATCTAGAAAACAAAATAACTATTGTTAATAGTAATCCCCCACTTTCATCAAAATATTGCCACGCCTCTGCTCTCAGTTTTCAACACTTAACGATGAACAAAAAAAATTATAATAATATATATTCTCTGTATATACCAAAAAAGGGAAGGAACATGGAAAAAACCCTCAAAAACTAAGTAGATATTGAATACAAGGACGAAAAGGGAAAGGATGCTGCTGCTTCTTCAAAAAGAAAAAAAAACGATGATAATAATGGGAAAACTTAATTACAATTTTTTTGGTGTACTTTATTTTTTGTATAAGAGTTTGTTTTAAACACAATTAAATGGAACTTTGGTGTAGCGGCAGGGAAGGCATAGGGAGCGAACAAAAATGACAAGGAATACAATTGAAACAGAAGATAACAAACAATGGAAAAGAGGTGGTGGCGCAAAGCAAAAAAAAAATTGAGAAAAGATTCCGTTTTTTATGCACGGAATGATAACAAGAAATTCAAGAGGTGCAAAA
>NW_026886090.1:0-73128 GCF_032173495.1 Musca vetustissima
TCAGCAAAGCAAAATGAAAGCATTTTTCATTTTTGGAAACTGCAGATATTTTGCCATTCAATGACACAGCCGTTCGTTTGCCACTTCATTCGTTCTAACGTTCATTCCTACATTATCCTTGTTTGAGGTTAGCAATTTGCTGTTTAGCAGTTTGTGGGGAAATGTGTTAGTCGATTAATCCTTGTTCCGAAGTGGTTACCCAAAGGTTGCTTCAAGGCAAAAGTTCAATTACCTATATTTTTGGTATGGTTCGTTGTTCACTGTTTAAATTTGCAATTTCCTATGGCGCCGTGTTTATCCTGTGGCATCATCGGTGGCACATTGTGCAGAATAAGTGAGCAAACCAATTTGTGTTTCGGAAGCAATGCAGAGTTTAGGGTTTTTGCATCATTGCAGAAATGAGACAATGATGATGGCGTTGTTGACAATAAAGATGATGAAATATAACACATCGTTGCTTGCTGATGTTCGTCCGGGTAAACAGCAACCGTAATAGGAAATTTAAGGATATGGAATAATTAAAAATAAAATTAAAAAATTATTTACAATTATTCAAAAAAAAAAAAAAAAAAAATATTTAAAAATACACGCTCATACTTATCAAGAAAAATATTTCGTTTTTAATTATCACGTATATTTATTTATAGAACTAAAAAAAATTAAAAATTCAAGCCTATATTTTATTAGAAAAAATATTTTTTTTAACCAGTAAGGAAAGTAGTAAAGTCGGGAGGGGCCGACTATATGATACCCTTCACCACTATGGGTATATTAAACGGGACTATTAACATGAAATTGGATGAAATAAAATATGTGATATTTATTTAAATGTGAATCTACCTAGATCTATCCATAAAGTATGTAAATTGACTTCAAACAAATATAAATAGGTCATCCGTTGGGCTATTTCTGTACTTCTAGAAAACAAATACGTAATTCTATACTCAATTTTGTAAGTTGTGCAAAATTTGATGTCAATCTGACTAACATGAGGAGTTTGATGCCCAATTTACTTGAAATCTGGCGAAAATATATATGGAAGCTCTATCCAAATATTAAGCGATTTCAAACAAACTTGTCACAGGTTAGGTTAAACTAATTTCAGAACGTTTTATTCCTATCAGCATATTGGTTCCTTGGTGCGTCAATTACTTAAAATAAATCTATAATAAAAGGGAGCTATATCTAAATCTGGACCGATTTTCTCGAAACTTGGCAGACATCATTCTAGGCTCAATTCAGTACGTTATGCCAAATTTCGTGCAAATCGAAAGATATATAGGGACTTTGGGGCACCATTTACATGAAATCGGACGAAACTATATATGGGAGCTATATCTAAATCTGGACCGATTTGCTCGAAACTTGGCAGAAATCACTCTAGGCTTAATTCAGTACGATATGCCAAATTTCGTGCAAATCGAAAGATATATAGGGACTTTGGGGCACCATTTACATGAAATCGGACGAAACTATATATGGGAGCTATATCTAAATCTGGACCGATTTTCACTAAACTTGGCAGACATAATTCTAGGCTCAATTCAGTACGTTATGCCAAATTTGGTGCAAATCGAAAGATATATAGGACATTGGTGCACCGTTTACATGAATTCGGACGAAACTATATATGGGAGCTATATCTAAATCTGAACTGACTTGGCAGACATCATTCTAGACCTAAATGATTAGGCTGTACCAAATTTCGTGCAAATCGAAAGATATATAGGGACCGTTTTCATTAAATCGGTTAAATATATGGGAGTTATATCTAAATCTGAACCGATTTTTCCCAATTTCAATAGGGTTCGTCCTTGGGCCGAATAAGTGACATATGTCAAATTTCATCCAATTCGGATCATAAATGCGACCTGTACTTTGTTTACAATTTAACATGGACAGACGGACGGACATGCATAAATCGACTTAGAAAGTGATTCTATGCATATTCTCAAAAGGAACCATGTGTCTATCTCGTTTCCTTTTGCCTGTTACAAACATATGCACAAAGACATAATACCCTGTACCACAGTGTGGTGAAGGGTATAAAAATCCATGTCTATATTTATCAAGCAAAATATGTATTTTTCAAAATTTTGGTCTGGTTACCTTATGGTACATTTTACATGTGTACATACACATAAGACCACTAACCATTCACATATAAACTACTCAGCTATTTATTAAAAAACACATACACACACAAGAACAATCAATACAAGCCACTAGATATTAAAATGCTAATTTTTATAAATTGTGTTTGTGGTTTAGCTTCGTGTCAAAATATTATTTGGCACGCATTCATATACACATAACTATAACATGGTTTTGATATATTTGTGTTGATTGGATTATAAACATGTCCATGGGAAGGAAAGCAAAAAATTGATTGCAGATTATAACCACATTGGTGTATAAAAACCACTACAGTTTTAAATTATTCGAAACGCTGAAAACATATTTCATTTGTGTGATTATTTAATTGATGTCACATAATAAGACTAGGTAAATCACACTGTTCGACAAATAAATATAAATTGGTATAACAATGTCCCTATATATCCTTCGATTTGCTCAAAATTTGGCATAGCGTACTGAATTGAGTTTAGAATGATGTGTGTAAAGTTTCCTGAAAATCGCGTTAGATTTAGATATTGCTCCCATATATGTTTTCGTTTGATTTTATGTTAATGGTGTAACAAAGTCTCTATATATGTTTCCATTTGCACGAAATTTTATTTTATATATTCTAAGTAACTCGTGCACCAAATACCCAAAGTTGGGACCATTGCCGCAAAAATTTGCACAATGTACTGAAGCCCAATTTCTGTAAAGTTTCGATGAAATGGGTTCGGATTTATATATGGCTCCCATATATATCTTAGTCCGACTTTAAATTATTGGTTACATTTTGGAAACGTTTTTACACCGACTTGGCTTAATTTTGTATTTTTGGTTCTGTATAGGACATGTCCTTATTAATTCTCCATATTCGCTTTTTGGGCACGTTTTCGATCAAATAGACTGCATTTTTATGAATTCATAATTATTAATATTGAACCAAGCTTGAGTGTGGCCACCATATAATAGTACCCCCACATCGCTTTACTAAAAATCATGAATCATAACATGAAATTTCTAACAGGATCCCCCCCTTAATTTTACACATTTTGAATGTAATCCATAGGGTTGAGGCTATAAAAAGTCCTGCCGCAGATTTTAACATATTTTTAACTTGTTTTACATTACAGTAGACACAGCTTCCACGAAAATAAATTTTTGACGTCAATATCATGAAAAGTTTGCAACGACAGTCCAAAAAGTTCAATTAAATTTTTTCATACAATTTAATAATTCCCGAATTACGAAGGGGTGAACCCTGGCAATATTTTTCATATGTTCTGTTAATGTATATAATTTTGAGTTCCTACATCTAGCTCAGATCCGTATAGACTAATTTACAAAAAAAAAAAAAAAAAAAAACCCGTATGATTGGCCCATTTTGAAATAAATTACAGTGCAATATTTAAATGGGTATAAATGTACCACATTTATTGGTTATTGGCTGTAGGGTTAATTTTAGAGGATCATATGGATCAGAAACGTTGTTTTTTATTGTCCCTGTGGAGCCCACAATTATGATCCGAACATTACGAAATTTTGTGCGAAGATAGGAATGCACTTTGTGTGAAAAATTATAAAGTTCACATTCAAAGGGTTACATATTTATTCCTGAAGAACATCGACCGGATGAGTTGACAGTATATGCAAGAGGAGCGGAGGAGTTATGAGTTATTCTGGGCCGAAAACTTTATTTATAAGCCGAACATCACAACACATCACACAAAAAAACGCAATATTGACAACTTATTAGAAGGACTGTTTTAATAATGCGTCATATTAACCAAGGCTTTTTACCCCGGGAAACCCAGATTCGGAAAGGAAAAGGGTAAGAAAGAGGAACTGTAGATTTCTGACCGATCAAGAGGATGTAAATATCACGAAATGGCGCTCAAAAGAGCCAATTTTTAGCCGATTGGCACAAAATTTTGTACAACGTTCTGAAGTTAGGATAGCATAACGTGTGCCAATTTTATTAGAAATCGGTTCAGATTTTAAGTTAATAGAGCACTAAAGAGTCAAATTTAGGCCGATTGGCGCGATATTTTGCATCACGTACTGAAATTAGGATAACGTAAAGTGTTATATTTGACATAGCTCAAATATATATTTTCGTACGATTTTTAGTAAATGGTGCACCAAAGAGTCTAAACCGATTGGCACAACATTTTGCTCATAGTATAGCCTAACATTTGCCAATGAATTGAAGGACACGCTAAATAATAAACTGGATGAACTGGAGATTATATTTTGAACAGCGATCTGAGTTGAAGCATAATGAATTGTTTGATTTAAATAGAATTACATAATTTTGTCCCATTGCACAAACGAATCTAAATCAGACGTACATGCTTAAATCGTCATAGAATTTTACGCTGATCAGGAATTTATATACTTTATAGGGTTGGAAATGGTTATTTTGATGGGTTACATACGGATAAACAGAATTAGTATACCCTCGGTCATAGTAAGGTGCAAATGTACCCGGTTATTGATTGTATGGTAAAGTCTGTTCACATGTAGACTCAGATCACATATTTAATGCAGCCCACTTTAAGTCAATGGTCCTTCAAAAATGCGAGGTCTGTTAGGATGCATCTCTCGAATATAGCCAAAGTGGTAAAGAGTATCATATAGTCGGCCCCGTCCGACTTTACAACTTTCCTTACTGGTTTCTTATGAGAATACGAAATACAAAAATGTTGGAGATCATATGACTAAAAAGATGCAAGTACCTTCACTAACCTTAATTGCCGTTCAAATATGCAATATTTTAATCTAAATAAAAGTGTAGCAAAGTTTAAATATTTGTTTATTATTTATGTTTTTGTATGTTTTTTTTTTAGAAAAAAATTATCTTTTCAACATATGTACGTCCTTAGGTATTTCCAACTGCCAACAAATTCAAAAATAATAATGAAAAAATCAAGTGCTATCTAATTTAATCTATCTAATATTTTGATATTTTCGTTCAACAAATGTCATGCCACACATAACAAATATAATATTTTAATAAAATCAATATTCAAAAATCTGTTAAACAATATTTATCAATATTTTTTATCTATTTACCATTGCACGCATATAAATTCAATTCAAATATCACTAATGTCAAACACAGTTGGAGGGTGAAAATTATTTAATTAAATAAAACCATTGATATAAAAATGGGAAATGTTTAAAATAGAGATTTTAATTTATTTTTTATTTATTGAATCTTCATTCAATTACATATACACTGGCTGTTATTTTCTCTGTATGTGTGGATTTGATTTAAAAATTAAGGATTTAAATTTGATTTGTGTATGAAAATAACTGCATATTCTGTGCAAGGCCTATATAAGGTCAGCCAGCAAGCACAGGTGAGTATAAAGTTTGCCGTCAAATCCTATTTTGAAACCTATACATACAAAATTATGTTAGACGTCAAAACGAAGTGAAACACATTTCAGTTTTAATCAAGAGTTTAATGAAGATTTTCAAGTAAATTATCCTACAGAATATAAATTGTGTTGTGTTTGGTTGTGTTTCTTATTTAAAGTTGAAACAATTAGTTTTCGCCTCGGCAAAAAAAAATTGACGTAAAATCTTATGTTTTCTCTATGAATTCGCTAACTGGCCGACCTTATATAGGCCTTGATTCTGTGAATATATAACGAAGAATTTGAAAATATTAAAATGAAGAATGTTAACAATTTTTTAACATACTTGTATTGGAAAAGTTCTGGTGGCAGCAACTTACTATGACAACCAAAATTTGTATACCCTCCATCCTTAACAGACTTAAGATTTGTTCGAGGTTACGTACACCACTCAATAATTATACCCTTCACCACACTGTGCATATGTTTGTAACAGGCTAAAGAAATCGAGATAGACCCATGGTTCCTCTCGAGAATATACATAGAATCATTTTCTGAGTCGATTCGTCCGTCCGTCCGTCTGTTGATGTTAAATTCGTCCGTCCGTCCGTCTGTTGATGTTAAATTGTAAACAAATTACAGGTCGCATTTATCATCCGAATTGGATGAAATTTGGCACAGCTCACTTGTTTGGCCCAAGGACGAACCCTGTTGAAAATCGGTTCAGATTTAGATATAGCTTAAATATATATATTTTGCCCGATTTACGGACTTTAGT
Organism: Musca vetustissima; assembly: GCF_032173495.1. Taxonomy (NCBI): domain Eukaryota; kingdom Metazoa; phylum Arthropoda; class Insecta; order Diptera; family Muscidae; genus Musca; species Musca vetustissima. The sequence continues at coordinate 6,262 of NW_026886090.1, forward strand.
CCCTGAAAATCTTTCGCACGAATTATCTTTGCACGAATTTTGGCGTAGCGTATTGAATTAAGTATAGAATGATGTGTGCTAAGTTTCGTGAAAATCGGTTCAGATATAGCTCCCATAAATAGTTTCGCCCGATTTTAGGTAAAGTCTTGTAAATCTTTGGATTTGCACGAATTTTGGCATAGCGTAATGAATTAAGTCTAGAAAAACGTGTGCTAAGTTTTATGAAAATCGGTTCAGATTTAGATATAGCTCCCATATATATTTTCGACCGATTTTAGGTAAATGGTGCACCAAAGTCCCTGAAAATAATCCGATTTACACGAATTGTGGTATAGTTCACTAAATTAAGTCTAGAAAGACATGTGCTAAGTTTTGTGAAAATCGGTTCAGATTTACATATAGCTCCCATATATAGTTTCGCCCGATTTTAGATAAATGGTTCACAAAAGTTCCTGCAAATCTTTCGATTTGCACGAATTTTGGCATAGCGTACTGATTTTAGTCCAGAATGATGTCTGCAAAGTTTAGGTAAATGGTGCACCAAAGTCCCTAAATATCTTTCGATTTGCATGAAATTGGCATAGAGTTCTGAATTAGGTCCAGAATAATGTGTGCCAAGTTTCAGTTCAGATTTAGATATAGCTCCCGTATATAGTTTCGCCCGATTTTAGGTAAATGTGACACCAACGCCCCTATGTATCTTTCGATTTGCACGAAATTCGCAACGGTGTACTCAACTGAGTCTAGAATGACGTTCAATCGGTCCCTATATATCTTTCGATATGCTGGAAATTTTTTAGGTAAAGTCTTGTAAATCTTTGGATTTGCACGAATTTTGGCATAGCGTAATGAACTAATTCTAGAAAAACGTGTGCTAAGTTTTATGAAAATCGGTTCAGATTTAGATATAGCTCCCATATATATTTTCGACCGATTTTAGGTAAATGGTGCACCAAAGTCCCTGAAAATAATCCGATTTACACGAATTGTGGTATAGTTCACTAAATTAAGTCTAGAAAGACATGTGCTAAGTTTTGTGAAAATCGGTTCAGATTTACATATAGCTCCCATATATAGTTTCGCCCGATTTTAGATAAATGGTGCATCAAAGTTCCTGCAAATCTTTCGATTTGCACGAATTTTGGCATAGCGTACTGATTTTAGTCCAGAATGATGTCTGCAAAGTTTAGGTAAATGGTGCACCAAAGTCCCTAAATATCTTTCGATTTGCATGAAATTTGGCATAGAGTTCTGAATTAGGTCCAGAATAATGTGTGCCAAGTTTCAGTTCAGATTTAGATATAGCTCCCGTATATAGTTTCGCCCGATTTTAGGTAAATGTGACACCAACGCCCCTATGTATCTTTCGATTTGCACGAAATTCGCAACGGTGTACTCAACTGAGTCTAGAATGACGTTCAATCGGTCCCTATATATCTTTCGATATGCTGGAAATTTTACTTGGCGATTTTCGTGCCTTTAAGATGAAAATCTGTCCCTACCATAGCTCGTGTATTAAGTTTCGAAAAAATCGGGTTAGATTTAGATTTAAGTTCGCTCAACTTCATGTCAATGTTCCTTCAAGGAACAGGCGGCGTCTGTTAGGATGCATATGTAAAATATACCCAAATTGGTGAAGGGTATCATATAGTCGGCTCAGTCCGGTTTTACTACTTTCCTTACTGGTTTTAATTGCATTTTGCATTTCACTCAGTCCAAATTAGTAAAATCCCAAAAAAACTAATTTTTACATTCGTTAGTGTTTCTTGAGATTGATTTGAACCAAAAAACCACTCGTTACCTTTCAAACTAAATTGAAGAATTCTATGTAAATTGGGTGCAATTAAAAGTTTTGTCAACGCTGTACAACCAATGAAAATACTTAACTATATGGTTGAATGAGTGCACCCAATGACTGCGCAATCAAGGATAGCTGAAAGGAACAGAAAGTAAATCATTCAAGTTTAACTGTCAACAAATTAAAAGTATTAAAACAAAATTGTAAATAACTTGAAATGCTATGCTATAGATTAAGAAAAAATATCGTATCATAAATGACAGCAGCAAATAAATAGATTGATGCACAAATTTATATACAAAAGTTATATGCTACATACAAGAGATGCTCATATGTACAATATCCTTTTGATATAATTGACATAACATCCTTGGAGGACCACTGAAATGGAATCGGACGAAATTAACGGCGTACATAAATATTTGAACTAAATTAACACAAACCCATACACAAACCAACCTGAAATTTATTAAAAATTGAATGTTAATGATCCATTTACATAAAATAGGTCGAAACTTTATATGGGAGCTATCTGAACCGATTCCAACAAAACTCCGCATACATCATAATTTTGTCCCAATCGGCCTAAATTTGACTCTTTGGTGCTCCATTTACATAAAATAGTAGGAAACTGTTATTAGAGCTATATTTAAATTTGAACCGATTTCAACAAAACTTGGCATATACCAATCTAGACCTAATTCAGTACTCTGTGCAAAATTTTGTAGCACACGGTCCAGTGGGAGTTTGGTGCGCCATTAACATAAAATCGGACGAAACTATAAAAGGGAGTTATATCTAAATTTGAACCAACTACAATAAAACGTCGAATACATCAATCTGGACCCAATTCAGTACTCTGTGAAAATGTTGTCTTAATCTGACGAATATTGGGAGTTTGGTGACTCATTTTCCTAAAATCGGATGAAACTATATATGGGAGCTATATCTAAATCTGAACCGATTCAAGCGAAACTTTGCATATATCAATCTGGACCTATTTCAGTACTCTGTACATAATATTGTCTCGATCGGATCAATATTGGCAGTATGTTGCTCCATTATACATAAAATCGGACGAAACTATATATGGGAGCTATATCTAAATCTGAACCGATTTTTCCCAATTTCAATAGGGTTAGTCCTTGGGCCGAATTAGCGATATGTGCCAAATTTCATTCAAATCGGATCATAAATTTGTTCACAAAAATACATGGACGGACGGACGGACAGACGGACATGCATAAATCGACTCAGAAAGTGATTCTATGTATATTCTCAAAAGGAACCATGGGTCTATCTCGATTCCTTTTGCCTGTTACAAACATATGCATAAATACATAATACCCTGTACCACAGTGTGGTGAAGGGTATAAAAACATTGAATTAAATAAACACAAGATAGCCAATGTTACACTATACAATAATTTTTGTGCGTGTGTAAATATAAGGTTGGGTTGCAATCACATTTACACCGCAACAGAATAAATTTAGACAATGCATGAAGCCAATATTTTGTTAACTTTTACTTTTTGTCAAATACTACAACACAATAGTCAACTTTTGGACTAATGTGGTTCTGGAAATAAATAACGCCGGGATTTTGAAATAAAAATATTTAGTAACCAGTAAGGAGAGAAAAAATGCCAGACAGATCCAAATTTATGATACCCTCCATCACTTTCAACGACTTGTACCAATTCCAAGAGGATTGGATTTTGGTCGTTTATTTTGAAAGTGGTTTAAGTCCATTTCGGAATTTGATACAAATCTAGTACATTTTACAAAACATATAACGTTATATTTTCTAAGATATTTAAGGGTACAAAGTCACAAACAAAATTAATACCAATTAACCAATAAATTTCTCAATATATGAAAGATGGGCTTAAATCAGTTTCTAAATAAACGAGTCATATACTAAAAATGCTTTCCTGTAGCTCTTTACAAATATATTGTTTTCCAAAAATATATGAACCAATGAACTTACATACATTGTATCCATCGTTTTGGCCATTTGGTAGAGGACCTAGGATCTAAGTGACAAAGTGTACACCATCGCTCCATTCACACCGCAAACAGTACAATTTCCCGGAGTCAGACACTCACTTGCTTTCTACAATGTTGTCATTGTGGTAACTTCAAACTCTTTCAGTAATACAAATACAAATCAACATAAAGTGCAAAAACTGCCAACCGCATTTGGTCGACAATTGGAACAATGTTGCATTCATGTTTCTTGACTGTTTGCGGAGTTGTGATGTGCATGATGTACTAACAGCATCGAACAGAAGAGTACACTTGTACATTGTTGTATTAACTTGCGAAGAGTCTGTCGACAGCATTGATGTTGGCGATGTTGTCGACTAAGGAGGAAAGTAAAAGGTAAATATGTACACCGAAATGAATTGATGTCAACGTTAGATACAGATATCTTTGACATTTGGAGTGTAGAACTTTATCATTTTATGTATTGCGTGTAGTAGTGTGCTGATAGTGAAATTTTGGAGTTGAGGAGTAATCGTTGATATCGTGTTGAATATGTAAAGGTTTTAGGTTACATTTTACTAGCAATTCTAAGTGTATATGTTAAAAGTTTCAAAGCGATGAGTGTAAAAGTAAACATTTTTTCGAATGTTTTACAAATACCCCGATTTTTTTTTTAATTCCAAACATGGTAAGAATTTTTTACAATTCTGTTTAATATATTTCGTTCGTTTTATATTTAAAACCAGTAAGGAAGAAATGTAGCAAAGTCGGATTGGACTGACTATATGATACTCTTCACCACATTGGGTATATTGTACATGTGTGTCCTAACAAGTTCATGTCAATGTTCCCTCGAAGGAACATACACATGTTTTTCTACAAACCTATGCTAAATTTAATTTCATTCGGGCAGATTTAGAGTCGTTTGCGCACAATTAAAAATTTAATCTCAATCAGCGACCCGTTTGAAATATATATGGAAGCTATAATTTGATAAGTTGTGTAAAATGTCGTGCCAATCGGTCGAACGTTAGGAGTTTGGTCCACCATTTACCTAAAATCAAACGAAAATATATATGTGGGAGCTATATCTAAATCGGAACCTCTTTCACGAAATTTAGTACAAATCATTCAAGTATCAATTCATGCAAATCGAAGGATATATAGGGACTTTTGTGCATTATTTACATTAAATCGGAGGAAAATGTGTATGGGAATTATATCTAATCGGAACCTCTTTCACGAAATTTAGTACAAATCATTCAAGTATCAATTCATGCAAATCGAAGGATATATATGGACTTTGATGCCCCATTTACTTTAAATCGGACGAAAATAACTATATCTATATCTGAACCGATCTTCACGAAACATAGCACACATCATTCTAGACTTTATTCAATATGATATGTAAAATTCCTTTCAAATAAAATTATATATAGGGACTTTGGTACACCAATTACATAAAATCGCTCGAAAATATATATCGCTGGCTTAACATAAAAAAGGACACAAGTCCAATTTCTAGAAATTGAGATTTTGATACAGTTATATCTAATAATATATCTAATAACTGTATTGTAGTTTAGTATTTTAGGTACTTATGGGGTAGCACACCCCCCAACAAAAATTATCAATGTTAGTCTCCTTTTTAGGGTACCGCCCATATAACGTTATGCCGACTATTCGACATTTTGGTAGGTTTAGGCACATGTTTCAAACGAATTGGCTGTAATTTTATATTTGGGACTCTAATTGGTTACAAAAGTTCCCTGCCATAAATTATCAATATTAGTCCAAGTTTTGGATCTATTTTAAAAATTTTACTGTTCACCTCGCGATGGTGAGTATAAAAATTTCGGCACTGTCGAACTTAACGATGTTTTACTTATTTTTATACCCTCCACCATAGTATGGAGGGTATATTAATTTCGTCATTCCGTTTGTAACTCACCGAAATATTCATTTCCGACCCTAAAAGTATATATATTCTTGATCAGGGTAAAATTCTAAGACGATCTAGCCATGTCCGTCCGTCTGTCCGTCTGTTGTAATCACGCTATCTTCCGAAGGAATTGAGATAGGTTAGTGAAATTTCGCATAGGGTTGTCTTTTGTCTGCAGGCATGTCAAGTTCGAAGATGGGATATATCGGTCCACGTTTAGGCATAGCTCCCATATAAGGGTACCCCCCAATTTTCAATATTTTGGAGTTCTTAAGCGCGTTTTTCAACCGAATTCGCTGAAATTTGGTACATTGGGCTCTTATTGGGTACTTAATGTCTCCACAAAAAATTATAAATATAGGTCCACTTTCTCTGGTAGGCCCCATATAACGGTACCTCCAAATCTTCTTTTTTTGTGGTTTTTGGTCGTATTTTTCCACCCAATTGGCTGTAATTTAGTACTTTGAGTTCTTAAAAGGTTCGAAATCACTCCACAAAAAATTATGAATATAGGTCCATTTTTTCTGGTAGCCCCCATATAAGGGTACCCCCAATATTCGGTATTTTGGGGTTCTTGAGCGCGTTTTTCAACCGAATTCGCTGAAATTTGGTACATTGGGTTCTTCTTGGGTACCAAATATCTCCACTAAAAATTATAAATATAGGTCAATTTTTTCTGGTAGCTCTCATATAAGGGTACCCCCAAATTTCGGTATTTTGAGATTCTTGAGCGCGCTTTTCAACCGAAATCACTAAAATTTGGTATTTTGTAGCCGTATATGGAAACAAATCTCCCTACCAAAAATTATTAATAGTCAACTCCTTTTAGGCGTAGTCCCCATATAACCCCCTTTTTATACCCTCCACCATAGTATAGATCTACATAAATAAAAAGCACATACAATACAAAAACAAATTGCATTAACAGATTTAGAAAATCTTTATTAAAATATAGTTTGATTGTTTTTTGTCCCTCCTGAAAAGTTTTGAAATTGGGACTTATTGCTTTCACAAGTTAAGCCAGCGATATGGAGCTATATATAAATCTGAACCGATTTTCACGAAACTTACCACACATAATTCCAGACTCATTTAAGTACGCCATACTAAATTTCGTACAAATCGAAAGTTATATAGAAACTTTGGTGCACCATTAATTCGGATGAAACTATATATGGAGCTATATGTAAATCTGAACCGATTTCAACAAAACTTTCCATATATCAATCTATACCTAACTCAGTACTCTGTGCAAATTTTTGTCTCAATCGGAAAAAATTGGCAGTATGGACCTCCATTTACATAAAATCGGGCGAAAATATATGTGGGAGCTATATCTAAATCAGAGTCAATCAAAAATTCAATTGGGTTCGTCTCTGGGCCAAATAAATGATTCAATTCGGATCACAAATGCGAATTTGGTACTTTGTTTGCATTTTAACATGGACAGATGGACGAACGAACAGACATGCATAAATTGACTCAGAAAGTGATTCTATGGATATTCTCAAAAGGAACCATGTGCCATATTCGCCAAAAAAACGTAACCCTCAAATTTGAAATTTTACATGAGAAGGGTTATTAAATCTGAATTTATTAAAAATTCAGATTTAATAAAGCTATTATTTAGAAATTTAGAATTATAGTTCAAAACAAACCTAGTTTACAACAAAACTATAGTTTTAAATTTCAAAATAATAGCTTTATTAAATCTGATTTTATTAAAAAAAAACTTCTCCTGTGAAATTTCAAATTTGAGGGTCAGGTTTTTTTTTGGCGAAAATGATATGCACAAAAACATAATACCCTGTTCCACAGAAGGGTATAAAAATGCATGTCAGAAATTCCAAATTTGAAATAATCTTTATCTGAACAAAGAATTAAATATTATTACTGTTACATCGCTCAAGAAAAAATCCACCCAAGTTACACATTTTATTTCACAGTGTAAAAAGCTAATGTATTGTAACATCATAACCAGCCACAACATTGTAAATATTTTATATAAAATAATTTACATAATAGTTTAAGCCAATGAAATTTTCACACAGATATATCTATAAATATTAACACAGTTGTGAAAATGTTATTGTTGTACAATTAAAATATGATAAACGTTTACATTTTTACATATACATATTTTTAGACACAATATAACATTTGACCACACATTTAATTGTTGAACAAATTTTTTATTTCATTATTATTTATTCATATATTGTGTTTAATTGAAATATTTATTTAACGCAAATAATAAATTCATTCTCATTTTAAAATGTGTAATATGCACATGATTGCTTTAGGCCTGGTAAATAAGTATATACGAAATGTATTTAATGAAATGGATTTTGGGTGCTTAATTATGTTGAGTTATTTGTGGCTTAGCGTTATTTGGTGGATTCCTTAAAAAGTGAACTTATATTGATAATTTTTAGTAGGAAGATTTGGCACGGGAACTTGAAAAATCGTGTTAGAGTAAATTAATTTAAAAAACGTGTCCAAGACCCCCAAAATATCGAATATGTGGATAACCAATATATGAGGGCTACACGGAAATGTGCCTATGATGATGATTTTTGTTAGGGACATTTCTACTCAATGAGAATACAGTAAATTGCTCCCGAATTGGTTGAAACACGTGTTCAAGCTCCCGAACGATCTATTGGGTGTAGAGTAATATGAGGACTTCCCCAAAAGATGGACCAATATTGTAATTTTGAAAGATTAATAATCACAACACAACCCAAAATAACAAATTACAGCCAATTATATGGAAACATGTGCCCAAACCATCAAAATACCAAATATTCGTGGGGCTTCCCCGAAACACGAGCCAATATTGATAATTTTTCGTAGGCAGATCCGATACCCAACGTGAACCCAGAATTTTAAATTAGAGTTTATAATTTTCGGTAGGGCGATTTGATACCCGTAGAAAATTACAGTCAATTCGGTTGAAAAATATCAATAGCATTGAATATTTAGGTGCACCGTTATATCGTGGACCATTATACACCACCAACCATCCTGGGAGTAAAAGCAATCCCAGTTCAAAGCTCTATCTCCAATATTGCGATCTTTATTGTGATTCCAACAGACAGACAGAGGGATACGCATAAATCTACAAAAACTTTGATCAAGTATATATATACTTTATGGGGTCCCCGGTGAATATTTCTAGACCTTTCAAGTGGAATGACAAATTTAATATACGCTCTACCTTATGGTGAAGGTGTAAAAATGAACTAAGGATTGTGGATAAAATATAACAAGTGAGCGGAGCAGTATAGTCGGACGGGGCCGACCATACGATACCCTACACAACCTCGAAACTCTAACTTTCTGCGGCTTTTTATTCCGAGCCTGGGCAATATTTCGTGATAGTTGCACCCTCTTGACAGGCTTGAGGTCAACAAATGTAATTAATATTCAGTACAGTCCTTCACCGTGGATTCTGTGGTTATGTTCGGCTTATAATTGTGGCCTATAGGTCGACTCGAAAAAATTAAAAAAAGTAAGTTTTCGGTCCACTTCATCCCAAAATTATTATCTGATCATCGCCGAAAATTATAGGCGTTGTCCTTGACCATAACTAGAACCTCATGGGACATTTCGAAGCGGTCAGCGCTATATTTCCGCCCTTCAGTGAGGTAATGGGTTCCTAAATAATATCTCAATACGTAAGCACCTGTAAATATTACAGTGTAACTCCCACATCCGAGTACATACGACAATATAATTGGTATCAATTTAAAGGTCAACAACTCTTCTTGAACATACTATCAACTTATCGGGCCTATGTCCTTCAGGAGTAAATACATAGTTGTGTAGGGTATACAAAGTCGCTAAATATATTAGTATTTGTTTATAAGTTCAAATGCTTTCGATTTGATATTTTATACCATTCACCACACTGTGGTACAGGGTATTATGTCGTTGTGTATATGTTTGTAACAGGCATTAAGAAATGAGATAGGCCCATGGTTTCTTTTGAGTATATGCATAGAATTACTTTCTGAGTCGATTTATGCAGGTCCTTCCGTCCGTCTGTGGATGTTAAATTGTAAAAAAGTACAGGTCGCAGAACGAACCCTATTGAAAGTGGAATTTTCGGTTCATATTTATATATAGCTTCCATATATTTGTTCGACCGATTTAAGGTAAATGGTGCACCAAAGTCCCTATATTTCATTCGATTTCCACCAAATTTTGTATAGTGTACTGTTTAAAATTTAATCTCAATCAAACGCCCATTGATTATTTGGTGTACAATAAACATGAATAAGTCGAACTTATATATGGAAGCTATGCTATATCTATATTTCAACCGATTTCAAGGAAACTTGCGTTGTGTCAATCGGCCTAGCTAGGGGTCTTTAGTGCGCCATTTACTTAAAATCGGACGAAAATATATATAGGAGGTGTTTGTAAATCTGATCTGATTTTCACGAAACTTTGCACACATTATTCTAGACGCAATTTTGTACGCTATACCAATATCGAAAGATATAAGGGGCTTCGGTGCTCCATTTACCTTAAATGGGACGAAAATATATATGGGAGGTATTAAATCTGAACCGATTTTCAGGAAACTTTGCACACATTATTCTAGACTTAATTTAGTACGCTATGCCAAAATTCGTGCAAATCAAGAGATTTGAACTGACTTTGGCGCACCATTTACCTAAAATTGGGTGAAACTAACAGATTTTAACTAACACAGATTGAATCTGAACAGATTTTAACGAAACTTAGCACACGTCATTCTAGACTTAATTGAGTACGATAGGTACGCTATGCCAAAAATCGTGAAAATCGAAAGATTTGCAGGGACTTTGATGCAACATTTACCTAAAATCGGGTGGAACTGTATATGGGAGCTATATCTAAAATTGAACAAATTTTAACGAAACTTAGCACGTAATTCTTGACTTAATTGAGTACGCCAAGCCGAAATTCGTGCAAATCTAAATATGTTCAGGGACTTTGGTGAACTATTTAACTAATATCGGGCGAAACTATATATCGGAGCTATATCTTAAAACTTACTTAAAATCGGACGAAACTATATACGGGAGTTACCTAAATCTGAACCGATTTTCACGAAACTTAGCACACGCCATTCTAGACTTAATTTAGTACGCTATGCCAAAAATCGTGAAAATCGAAAGATTTGCAGGGACTTTGGTGCACCATTTACTTAAAATCGGGCGAAACTATATATGGGAGTTATATCTAAATCTGAACCGATTTTCCCAAAATTTAGCACACATCATTGTCGACTTAATTTAGTACGCTATGCCAAAATTCGTGGAAATCTAATGATTTTCAGGGACTTTGTTGCACCATTTACCTAAAATCGGACGAAAATATATATGGGAGCTATATCTAAATCTGATCCTATTTTCTCCAATATCAATAGAGTTCATCCTTGGGTCAAACCAATGGCTGTGCCAAATTTCATCCAAATTGGATCATAAATGCGACCTGTACTTTGCTCACAAAAATACATGGACGGACGGACAGGCGGACATGTATAAATCGACTCAGAATGTGATTCTATGCATATTCGCAAAAGGAACCATGGGTCTATCTCGATTATTTTGCCTGTTACAAACATATGCACAAAGACATAATAATCTGTTCCACAGTGTGGTGAAGGGTATAAAAACTCAAGTGAAGAAAATTAAGCATTATTTTTACATTTGAGTAGCGAAAATATGTTGTATGTGATGTTTGTTGGTCACAATTTTCTTTTGATTCTATTCTGTCTTTCAAATTTTACTCTATGAGTAAAGCGGTCAAATTGACCGTTTTTAGGCAATATAGGTATAGCACATGAATGAATGAATTAAAGATTTTATAGGTAAAATTCGATAAAACCAAGTCACATTTGCTTGTCAGTGTATATCTGCCATTATCCAATATGAGTCAATTTGGCTAAGACCTTAACATGCCTTTATTTAAACTACAGCCACTTCAGTGGGAAAATGCGATGAAGTTTCCTAAGAGCTAAATAATCTACAGAAATATCCCTTGGAAAAAAATTTACATTCTTAATCCAATAATAGCTCAGAAAATGTTTTATATTTGCATTTTAATACATTCCGTATAAATTAACAGAAAAACTTACAATTTCAAAGCTTAAACCTTCTATGCAACATTTAAATGATTTTCCCTATTCTGAAAAATAATATTTTTTTCTCGTTTTTTTAACCAAAAGTTTTAAACAATATGCCACAATTTAGCAATCATTTAAAAAGGTTTAGTTAATTAAAATAAATATATAATGTGATCATCCCGTCTGTTTATTTTCAAACCCAAATCATGTGTATATCTAAACCCCAGTTTCAAAAGTTTCATTACCAAGCATTCATAGGCAATAGGCAAACTTCCTTATTTCCTTAAAAGATAATTTTCGAAGTAACATTTAAATAAACACAGTAATTTATTGTCCTTTCTATGATAATACGTTGTCCCTTTGATTTCATTAACATACCCTTTTCTGTAATGAGTCAGAGAATATAAGATTGTAATTATAAAGCTTAGCCATTTTGACTTCATTTCGTAATTGTGTAATGGATTTTTATTGTCATTTGTTTGCCAAATAAAAATTAGGTCAATTTTTTTCTCTTTTTTAATTTAATGGGACAATGCTTTCTTGGTTCGTAACAATGATACAAATGGCATTGTCCTTTGATAGCGGAAGAATATTTTCTACAATTTTAATTTAAGATAATTTAAAAATTGTCACTAAAACAGCGTTTGATTTTGGCTGACAATATAACACAACAAGCCGTTGTAATTATACACAGTATATTTTGAAAACATTGAAAGACATTATCAACAATGGAGAAATGGATAATTTTGCTTTCATCTTTTTTCCTCATTTCTTTTCTTCTTATTCTTATTGCATAAATTCAGCTTTGTGTGTATAGGCGTACAAAAACAGTTTTTTAGCTACGTAAACAAACCACCTTCTATCTTTGACGTATTATCACAGCTCCATAGCTTTATGAAAAAATAAATACATTATTCTCTATATATATCTCTAGATGCCCAATTTTTCGGACAACATTGGAAGGCAGCTTTATCCATGTCCTTATAAAATTGTATTTTAAAACACATAATTCTGTTATATTTTTAAGATTTCCATAGATATAACGAAAAACGGTGCCAACGAAGACCATACTCTTGTGTCCTGCTTAAGAAACGTTCAAAAATGTGGAATGTTTGAACAACTGTTGAAAGTGGTTTTCAAAATGGCGATAAAAGCATTCTTGGCTTTGTATGACGTGCTCTCTTATTGCTGTATGACCCAGGGTTATTGATGGGCCTCTCGAAAGATACTTGAAGTAGTCAATGTAAATGAGAACTCCTTTGGTACAGAGAAGTGAATAGTTATCGAAAGTTTTAAGACAAAAATCAAGTAGACTGAGCAGCATTTTTATAACCTTCACTACAGTGTAGTACAGGGTATTATGTCTTTGTGCATATGTTTGTAACAGGCAAAAATAATCGAGATAGACCCATGGTTCCTTTTGAGAATTTGCATAGAATCACGATTTGGATGAAATTTGGCACAGGTCACTTAATTGGCCCAAGGACGAACCCTATTGAAATTGGGAAAAAAATAATACAATTTAGTTCAAATTTAAATATAGCTCCCATATATATTTTCGTCCGATTTAAGGTAAATGGTATGCCAAAGTCCCTATATATTTTTCGATTTGCACGAAATTTGGCACAGCGTTATGAATAAGGTCTAGAATGATGTGTGCAAAGTTTCGGGAAAATCGGTTCAGATTTAGATATAGCTCCCATATATAGCTTCGCCCGATTTTAGGTAAATAGTCCACTAAAGTCCCTGGAAATGTTTTTATTTGCACGAAATTTGTCATAGCATACTGAATTAAGGATAAACTGACGTGAGCTAAGTTTCGTAAAAACCGGTTCAGATTTAGATATAGCTCCCATATATATTTTCGTCCGATTTTATGTAATTGGTGCACCAAAGTCCCTATATATCTTTCGATTTGCACGAATTTTGGTATAGGGTACTGAATTAAGTCCAGAATGATGTTGCTAAGCTTCGTGAAAAGATCCATAGCTAGGACGATTGACACAACGTACTGAAGTAATATAAATTAGTCTCTGACAAGTTTCCCTGAAATCGGTACAGATATAGATATATAACAATAACGCGTCGTCTGTTAGGATACATATGTAGAATATACCCAAAGTGGTGAAGGGTATCATATAGTCGGCCCAGTCCGACTTTACTACTTTCCTTACTGGTTTTGTTGATAAAAAAGGTATTTTTTTGATTTGGTTATGTTTCTTTAACCTACATTGTTAACACTTCGATGTTTGTGTTTTTGATTTTTTATGGTAAAACCAATATCTAAAAGTGTCCGTTAAGACATGGGGACCAAAAATAAATGTAGGTAATGAAATACGATACCTAGTAAAAATATTTCTGGTCTAATACAAAAGGGAGAAATGTAATACGCTCAAACGAATTGGCGAAGATCTTTTTCCACTATGATTAAAACATCTACAAAACGTGGTTACAAGAAGATATTCTGGCGACGATAATCATTAATCATGTTTTTTCTTGTCTGTGGAAAAAGATGATTTATTGGTTGCATATTGATGACCCATCAATTCCGCGTTTTAGTCGGCTAACAAGTTTGTACAACTCATGCATTGGTTGAGCGGAATAGGCGCCTCATTATCTAATCTGACACAAAAATAGGTGATCATTTTTATTTCGAATTCATATCATATATCCATGGTAACGATCTTACAAGCATTACCCTTGTGTGGAGGTATTTTGAGCAGTGTTTGGAAAGTTATTTACTCAAATGTCATATTAACATTGGGTCTAAAATTCCGCACCAAATATTGAAGTGAGCAAATCATATTGCAAAAAATATTCAATATAGGTCCATGTTTGGACATAAACTCCCATCCAACAGTTTCGCCACATTGGCATTCCGGACTTTTGTTATTAAAGACTTTCATTCCAGAAATTGTTCAGTAATGAATAGTTGTTTTTATAAAAACAACAAACTGGGATTCAGCCTGACTATTTTGAAAAAAAACCAGTGAGCGGAGCAGTATAGTCGGACGGGGCCGACCATGCGATACCCTACACAACTACCACGAACTCTAACTTTCTGAGGATGTTTATTCCGAGTCTGAGTAATATTTCGTGATATTTGCCCCCTCTTGTCCGATTAGAGGTTAACAACACCTCATCCTTACTTTTTTCGAATATTCAGTACAGTCCTTCTAATTACTTGTCCAGATTACCTTCACAAAAAATTATATTTTCCGTCCATTTCATCCCAAAATTTTAATCTGATCATCACCGAAAATTGTAGGCGTTGTTCTTGACCATAACTGGAACTTCATGAAAAATTTCAAAGCCATCAGCGCGATATTTCTCCCCCTAATGTGGTAATGGGTTACTAAATAATATCTGAATACGTAAGCACCTGTAAATATTTGACTGTAACTCCCACATCTGAGTAGATACATCACTATATTTGGTATCAATTTAAAGGCCAACCACTCCTCTTGGATATGCTATCAAATCCTGGGGACTACATCCTCCAGGAGTAAATATATATGCCATAGAATAAAAATTTTATCATTTTTCACACAAAAGTCAGGGTCCATTTGACCCGCTAAATATTGACCGATCTTTATCAAAACATGCATGCTTATTCTCTGGCCCGATCCCCTTCTCCATGCAAAAATTCACGGTGTTTGGGCCATAATTGCGGCCTCTGGAGCGACCAGAAAAACCGACAAAAATTTAGTATTTGGTCCATTTCATCCCCTAAATATTAACCGATCTTTTCCAAAAACAATAGGGGTCTTCATTGGCCAGAACCCATCTTACATGCAAAATTTCGTGAAGATTGGTCCATAACTGTGGCCTGTATCGTGTTTACAAATTATAATGGACAGACGGACGGACGGACACACATGTCTAGATCGACTCAGCTAGTCGAGATATGACGATCGGTATACTTAAAGGTGGGTCTAGGACCAATATTTCGCGGCGTTACAAACATTTGGGGCTGCACAAAGCTATAATACCCTGACAACATAGTTGTGTAGGGTATAAAAAAAAAAAAAAAAAAAAAAACAAAACAAAAATCCATGTCTCTGTTACAAAGGGTCCACTTATTGTTGAAATTCCTAGCCCAGTTTTTCAAATAACTAACGACTTTTCCTATAATGTATACTTAGATATCCCTTAAAATCTTAATGGAAGCTCTAAAAAGGTCGCTCTGTATTATGTTTTTCAGTTCCTCCTTTGATTCGGATTTCAACTTCAGCTTTTTATTCTATGCAACTAAGACCACAAGAAATAATTTTTTTGTAGCATATTGTATTATTTAGCATTATTGGCTCGTTCAATATAAATAAATTTACCATGGCTTTCACAAGTTAATTTAATGGATATTATTTTATTAATGATTGCAACCAATGGTCAATTTGGTGTGATTTATAAATATATTATGGTCGTTGTGGTCAGTCATAAAATGTAATGAATTATTGGCATTCGCTCTTCATACGTTGCCATGCCATAAACTATAAAAATGTTTTTTTTTCCGAAAATTACACACATTCAGGATTTTAATGAAGCATACAATTACGATTTACTACATAATATATTTTTAATTCATTTTAGTCGGTAGAGTTAATAATATTTTAAAAAACATTTTGCATTTAACATTTTTTGTTAATTAAAATTTGTGACTGTAAAACTACATATTAGAAGTGTTCTGCAATAAAGTAATATTTTATACTGTTTTGTGCTGAAAAATTATGTATGTGTTATAGGATAGGAATATACGCTTTAT
This sequence comes from Musca vetustissima, assembly GCF_032173495.1. NCBI lineage: Eukaryota > Metazoa > Arthropoda > Insecta > Diptera > Muscidae > Musca > Musca vetustissima. Next base: position 22,877 of record NW_026886090.1, read on the forward strand.
ATATTTAATAAATGTAGTGAAATAATCACTAAAATGTTTTCCGTACATCGGCACAAAAGGATGTTGTCTGTGTGTGTAGTGCCAGCTTGGGTGATATTGTCGGAATTATTCATTATCATCACCTCATGAATAGAATTAATCCGCCCAGGCACGTCAAGAGAGATCTTCATGACCTATGAGAGCGTCCCAACGATACAAAAGAAAAGGAATGAAATAGCAACCCAAAGCAGCAGCAGAAGAACGCATGCTGCCTTGGCAAATGCGAGTGGTGTAAGCCAAACAAATGGTGCAGCAGTCTCTATTCGTATAAGGCCCCAAAAGAGAACATGCGGACTAGGTTCTGAATTTGATTTAGATCAACATTGTCTGATAAATTAAAAGGCAAAACTCAGAGACAATTTATATATAAAAATTTCATTCAAAAAGAAGTATACATTTGTTTCTAAATTGAGATATTATTTGACATTTTGTTACCCTTCACCACATAGTGGTACAGGGTATTATGTCTTTGTTTATATGTTTGTAACAGGCAAAAATAATCGAGATAGACCCATGGTTCCTTTTGAAAATATGCATAGAATCACTTTCTAAGTCTATTTATGCATGTCCGTCCGTTCGTCTGCCCGTCTGTCTATGTTAAATTGTAAACAAAGTACAGGTCGCAGTTATGATCCGAATTGGATGAAATTTGGCACAGCTCATTTGTTTGGCCCAAGGACGGACCCTATTGAAATTAGGAAAAATCGGTTCACATTTAGATATAGCTCCCATAGATATCTTCGTCCGATTCAAGGTAAATTGTGTACCAAAGTCACCATATATCTTTCGATTTGCACGAAATTTGGCACAGCGTACTAAATAAAGACTAGAATGATGTGTGAAAAGTTTCGTGGAAATCGATTCTGATTTTGATATAGCTCCCATATATAGTTTCGGCCGATTTTAGGTAAATAGTCCACTAGAGCCCCTGGAAAACTTTTGATTTGCACGTATATTGGCATAGCGTACTGAATTAAGTTTAGAATGATGTGACAATCGGTTCAGGTTTAGATATAGCTCCCATATATATTTTCATCCGATTTAAGGTAATTGGTGCTCCAAAGACCCTATATATCTTTCGATTTGCACGATATTTGGCATAACGTATTGAATTGCATCTATAATAATGTGTACTAAGTTTCATGAAAATCGGTTCAGATGTAAATATAGATCCCATAAATAGTTTCGCCCGATTTTAAGTAATTGGTGCACCAAAGTCCCTGGACACATTTTCATTTGCACGAATTTTGGCATAGCGTACTGAATTAAGTCTAGAACGATGTGAGCAAAGTTTCGTGAAAATCGGTTCAGATTTAGATATAGCTCTCATATATATTTTCATCCGTTATTAGGTAATTGGTGCACCAAAGTATCTAAAAATCATTCGATTTGCACGAAATTTGTCATAGCGTACTGAATTAAGGCTAGAATGACGTGTGCTAAGTTCCGTGAAAATCGGTTGAGATTTAGATAAAACTCCCATATATATTTTCGTCCGATTTTATGTAATTGGTGCACCAAAGTCCTTATATATGTTTCGATTTACACGAATTTCTGTATGGGGTAATGAATTAAGTCTAGAATGATGTTGCTTCATGAAAAAGATCCATAGCTAGGCCGATTGACACAACATACTGATGTAATATAAATTAGTTTATGGCAAGTTTCCCTGAAATCGGTTCAGATATAGATATATAACAAATACGCGTCGTTTGTTAGGATACATAAGTAGAATATACCCAAAGTGGTGAAGGGTATCATATAGTCGGCCCAGTCCGACTTTACTGGTTTCATTAGGAATTGATTCTTCATTGAAAGGCCAACGTTGCATTCAATAAAATAATAAAAAAACAACGATATTGTCAAATTGTTAACTCAAACGTGGCATGACTCATGCAATAGATAAAATGTCGATGACAGTATCTCAGATGTAAGGTGAGACGAAAGTTATGTCACGAACATTTAAGACCAATTGTCAAGAGACAACTATAAAAAAGTTTTTTAAATACTTTTTAATTTGTTATATGAAGTATACATTATAGATAAACAATCCAAGAGAGCCAATAAGAAAAGGAAACTGAAAGAAAGTTAATAATTTTAAAAGCTATATTATGAATCGTAAATAAAAACAATTTTATTTGTCAATAGAGTTTTATTATATAGTAGTGGGGAAGTCTGAGAAGAAAAATACCAAATTACGGTAAGGACCATAAACAGGCTGAAGTTGAAGCTTTTTATGCCATGATATTTATTAACTTAGGACCCAGAAGGCGAATTTTTATCTACTTTATAAAGAATTGTGCCGGGGACATCAAATACCAAGCATGTAGAAACATTGTAAAGTTCGAACTGGCCGAAGTGGACGCAAATAATCTCAACATAAAGTACGCATTCAATAGATATGAAATTGGAGTTTTATGTGGTTAATTACTGTCAGGAGAAAACTAAATATAAAGCCAGTAAGGAAAGTAGTAAAGTCGGACTGGGCCGATTATACCCTTCACCACTTTGGGTATATTCTACAAAGTCACCTAAAAGACTTTTCGGAAGATCATTGACATGAAGTTGAACGAAAGATATATAAGAACATTGCTGCACCATTTACCTTTAATCGGACGAAAATATATGGAAGCTATATCTAAATCTGAACCGATTTTTACGAAACTTAGTAAACATTATTATAGACTCAATTTAGGACGCTATGCAAAATTTCGTGCAAATGGAAAGATATTTAGGGACTTTCGGGTAAATCGAAAGATATTTGCGGTCATTGCCGCCCCATTTACCTTAAATCGGACGAAAATATCGATGGGAACTATATCTAAATCTGAACCGATATTCACGAACCTTAGCGCACATACTTTATAAAGAATTGTGCCGGGGACATCAAATACCTAGCATGTAGAAACATTGTAAAGTTCGAACTGGCCGAAGTGGACGCAAATAATCTCAACATAAAGTACGCATTCAATAGATATGAAATTGGAGTTTTATGTGGTTAATTACTGTCAGGAGAAAACTAAATATAAAGCCAGTAAGGAAAGTAGTAAAGTCGGACTGGGCCGATTATACCCTTCACCACTTTGGGTATATTCTACAAAGTCACCTAAAAGACTTTTCGGAAGATCATTGACATGAAGTTGAACGAAAGATATATAAGAACATTGGTGCACCATTTACCTTTAATCGGACGAAAATATATGGAAGCTATATCTAAATCTGAACCGATTTTTACGAAACTTAGTAAACATTATTATAGACTCAATTTAGGACGCTATGCAAAATTTCGTGCAAATGGAAAGATATTTAGGGACTTTCGGGTAAATCGAAAGATATTTGCGGTCATTGCCGCCCCATTTACCTTAAATCGGACGAAAATATCGATGGGAACTATATCTAAATCTGAACCGATATTCACGAACCTTAGCGCACATCATTATAGACTCCATTTAGTACGCTATGCCAAATTTCGTGCAGATCGAAATATATTTAGGGACTTTGGTGCACCATTTACTTTAAATCGGACGAAAATATACATGTACAAAATTTTTATTTTAAGGACCAATATCGATAACATTTTAATTAGCTACTATTTTTTAATTAAATTATTGTACACATTGTACTGAAGGTTATGTTTGCCTATTTATTTTCCAGAAAATTTATTTTGCTAGAAATGACTAATTGAATTTTATTAAATTTAAATGTAATAGCATTTATATTTTTAATAGCCCTTGAGCTATGTGTATGCAATATACATTGCCCTATAGTTGAATGTGGTTATAACAATATTAAAAATCCATTATCATAAAATGTTTTTCGCATAATTCGAATATTTTTCAAAGAGGTGGGTAAAGAACAAATTTATCCAATGTGTACAAGTATTTTAAAAAATAGTCATTGTTTGTGCTTTTTGCATATCAACCAAAAAATAATAATTGCATTCACAGAATATTTGATCACTTATTTATTGATCAATGAACAGTTTTGTGTATATTATGTATATAAGTAGTGTAAATATTTATTTAACACACATTCATATCAATGATTAAAATTTTTAAATTAGATTTAGATATATTTAAAATTTGTATTCAAATAAATTCGTCGTATCGATAAATCAGCTAGGAAATAAGTCATTCTAAAATTCGAAAACAATATTGGTGGATGGGTTGTAAAATTGAATTTAAATTTATTGTCAATGTCTATACAAATGAACAGATTTTTATAAATTTTGGTGAACGTATCACAAAATAGTACTTTTAAAAGAAAATAAGTCTAAGATGTTCTACCTCTTCCGCTGTTGGTAAATTCTATAGAGCATGTATTACTAAAATTCCATTCCCTGTAATGTTCACAGATGCTAAACTTTTAATTCAATAAAATCTCATCTTAATATATAAAAGAGCTTAGTGTTAAGTGAGTGAGTGACTGACAGATCATCGCCCAGACGAAACGGCTAAAGCTGTGTAGGCTGGGTTTATGGAAATTCGAACTAGAAGGTAACGAAAAGTACTAAAATGTATCAAATAGGGTTCCCTTTGTGTTAGGCGAACGGGAAGAGCTAGAATTCTGAAATTTGGAATATGTAGGAAAAGTACTAAGTGTAGGAAAGTACTAAGTGGTACTAAATTTGGTGAAAGTTGAATTTACGTGAACAGATAGAGCTGGAGTCTACAAATTGGGAATTAAAATGACTATTGGAGTGTAGGATTGAGATAGTTTACGAAATTCGTACTTATTGTTACTAAAAGTACTAAATTTAGTACAATTTGGATTTTGCTTGAAAGGATAGAGCTTAAAACCTGAAATTTGGAATAAAGATTAGTGTTGAAGATTGAGCTATGGATACATCTTTGGAAATTCGTATTTATGTGTACGAAAAGTACTAAACGGCACTAAGATTGGTACAATTTGGGTGAAGGAGAGAGATGGAATCCTAAAATTTGGAATAATGGTTGCTGTTGGAATATAGAAGTGAGATATGGAAGCATAGTACTTATGTGTACTCAATGGTACTATATTTGGTACAACTTGATTATGTGTGAACGGATAGAGCTGAAGTCCAGAATTTCGGAATTAAAATTATTGTTGGAGTGTATGGATGAGGTAGTTAAAGAAATTGTTAATTATAGAAACAAAAAGTACTAAATGGTACCAAATAGTTTACAAATTGTTTTTGTGTGTACGGATAGGGTTGAGATCTTGAAATTTTGAATTAATATTACAGTTGGAGTGCAGGATTGAGTTTTGAAAATTATGTGTACTAAATGGTACTAAATTTGGTACAATTTGAATGTTGGTGAACGGATAGAGCTGGATTCCTTAAATGTTGACTTAATGTTATTAATGGTGTTCATGACTGAGGTTTTGGAAATTCGTACTAATGGGTACGAAAAGGACAAAATTTGGTACAATTTGGACCTTGGTAAACTGGTGGAATTCGAATCTTGCAAGTTACAATTGTGGGAGTGTATGATTGATATAGGTTTGGAATATGGGTACAAAAGGTACAGAATTGTACCAAATATGGTACAATTTGGTTTTTGGTAAGCAGACAGAGCTAAATTATTAACATTGGACTTATGATTAGTATTTGAAAGCAGAACTGAGGTACCTTTGGAAATTCGTTCTTATGAGTACGAAAAGTACAAAATTTGGTACAATTTGGACTATTGTGGAATTAAGATTACTGTTAGAGTATGAAAAGTACTAAATGGCACTAAATTTGGAACATTTTGGATATAGTTGAATCCTGATATGCGGAATTTGGATTACTGTTGAATTGAAGTATTGAGCTATGGAGATTACTTTGGAAACTCGAATTTATGTGTACGAATAGTAAATAGAATAGCAAAGGCAGTAAATTTGGATTTGGGTAACGGAGAGTTAGAAAGAAGTACAAAAGGGTTTTTGGTACAAACTGGTACTAAATTTATTGGTGGTATGGAGGTAGTTTTGAAAATGTGTACTTATGTGTTCGAAAAGTGCTAAATGGAACTAAATGTGGAATCTGAACATATTTGATAAAATATATTCCCTTTCCGCATACGAAGTAGGGGGCATTTTGCTAGTATAAAATATTTTAATTAAATTTGTCCGAAGTTACCCACAAATTATATTAGCGAAAGCAATATGATAAGTGGAGTTACTTGTGCCACCTAACCTAATTTATATTACAATTAGGTTTTATTACTTTGACAAGTAAACAATCCATCCATCAATCAATTTATAATATATGTATGATTTTTTTTACTGATTGACAGTTTTTCGTGTGTGTATTATGTTATATTGTTATGATGCTATTCAATGGCAATATTTACATTTCAAAATAAAGTTATTTTTTATTCCTGCTTTATATTAAATGTTACATAATCAATTACAACTCAATGGCCATTCATTTAAAGAGTAGTGTTAAAAAATAATTAAATCGTTATATTAATTAAATAATTACAATGCTGTAGATTTAAACTGAGATTTAATAGATATATAATATAAATTTCATGAAATAATTAATGTCTATCATTATTAACAATTAATTGATTGCAAGAAAAAAATAAGCAAACTATTAATAATGCATTTAGTGTAGAACAATTTATTATTTTTCTGGTTTAAAATATATGATTACTGGCTCGGACGTATTTTGAACGAACATGGAACTTTTTAATTTCGGATGTGGTATTTTATATCCACCATCCGCATTACATGTTAGGAGTGCTATAACAGCATATTTTCGTAGCTACACTGGCCTAGGAAACACATAGTGGTACAATTTGATAGTTTCATTGGGAAGTTTGACATTGTTCTTGTTGCAAAAACTTAGTCACTATATTAATAATAATTGCTTGGGACCCATGGAAAGATTTTAATTCACTCTGGAGAATACTAAGTAAAAAATTAAATCCTTTTTAATGATATATATATTAAAATGGACCAGATAAATCATGAACAATTTTTTATAACAAATTTATTATTAAAACGGCCTTATTTTTTTTTAATCAGAGATAAGCTAATTTTTATTTTAATCTTTCCTCGTTATTTCCTAGCACTTATAAAGACCAAATTTAAATATTATAAAACGTGACTTTATTTAATATTCAAAATCTTATTGTCTCCCGCACATCCCATGAATTTGTGTACTCACTTTGCGGCTACTGCTTGCGGAGGCTTTTAACAGGATATCCCAAGGATACTTTTAAGTAGTCAAATGTTTTTATTTACACAACACTTTTAGACTTTCAGGAAAGCTCTTAAGAGGCATGTCTACTGCGATAGCTCTGTTGTGTAAACAAAGGCAAACTTTTACGACAGTTAAACATCCAGAAAAAGGTCAAAAGCTATTTTGTAAAACAAACCCAAATAGAATTGCGGTTGTTCCCTTTTTCTTCTTTTTGGTGAGTGTTAGAAACTTCAATTTTCCTTTTCCTGGAACATTTCCTGATATCGCGTTTTCAAAGAGCCTTTGTTGTTTTGTGAATGTATAAAGATTAAATATGTAGTTGTTTGAGAAATGGCATCCACCATTCCTGAAAAATAAAACCCTATGATGACGAATCAGTGTTCACAATGATTTTTAAACCTGTCAAAACACCTAAAAATATGTTTTATTTGAATCATTCCAAAAAAAAAAAAAAAAACAACACAATGAAAAAAAGGACTTAGTCAAAGAACTAAGCTGAACTATCACAAAATAAAAAACAACACATGAAAAGATTACTTTTAAAGTTTGTCTCAATTGTTCGACCATAATTATTGTAAATCATTTTTTTGATATGGTACCGTTGTTTTCCATCATGCTTTTTATTTTTCATAGCTTTTGTTGTCGAAATATTTTAAATAAATTTTAAAGTTATGTAGTAAACGAAAGGTGATAAGCATTATTATGGGAGAAAGGAAGAAATATTTACTGGAAAACTTTTGTATCCTTTGGCAGTAGAAGGAACTTACACCGTATGATAACTTTTATATATAACAACAAACGACCACATAAAATGTCACATCAGATTATCCGAATGCTTTCGAAAATCTCCCCTGATGGGGTATTTTAACATATCTTGGTGAAGTTTCTCTGTGTGAGGACATCACCCATTCACAACAATGTAAGAGAGCATAGCATATAACATACATACATATATTATCGTTATATATGAACATAGAAATATTTCTAACGGTTGGAAAGTTGAAATTTGCAGACAATGCCACAATTCATTCACATGCATTTTAGAAAATTTAAATTAACAATTAATTCAGTATTCACTTTAAATTATTTATTTTTTAACTTTTTAAACCATATATTTTTTAATTTACCAGCAATGTATAGCTGTGGCGTAGAAAATCATCATGCTTTGTTGAGAAACTATGTTTCGTGGAGAACATATGTTTTCTCATTGGCAGCATTAATATAAAATAGTGAATAAAATGTCTCTTAATTCTTTGTTAATATATGTTCATACCCTTCACCACACTGTGGTACAGGGTATTATGTCTTTGTGCATATGTTTGCTCCCATATATATTTTCGTCAGATTTAAGGTAAATAATGTACCAAAGTCCTTATATAACTTTCGATTTGCACGAAATTTGGTATAGCGAAATGGATTAGGTCTAGAATGATGTGTGTTAAGTTTCCTGAAAATCGGTTCAGATTTAAATATAGCTCCAATATATATCTTCGTCCGATTTATGGTAAATGGTGTACCAAAGTCCCTATATATCTTTTGATTTGCCCGAAATTTAGCATAGCGAAATGGATTAGGTCTAGAATGATGTGTGTTAAGTTTCCTGAAAATCGGTTCAGATTTATATATAATTCCCATATATATAATAGTCCGATTTAAGGTAAATGGTGTATCAAAGTCCCTATATATCTTTTGATTTGCCCGAAATTTGGCATAGCCAAATGTATTCGGTCTAGAATGATGTGTGTTAAGTTTCCTGAAAATCGGTTCAGATTTAGATATAGCTTCCATATATATTTTCGTCCGATTTAATGTAAATAGTGTATCAAAGTCCATATATATCTTTCGATTTGCACGAAATTTGGCATAGCGTACTGAATTGAGTCTGGAATGATGTGTGGTAAGTTTCCGAAAAATCGGTTTAGATTTTGATATTGCTCCGATAGATATTTTCATCTGATTTTATGTAAATGGTGAACCAAAATCCAAAGTCCCTTTATATCCTTCGATTTTCACGAAATTTGACATAGCGTACTGAATTGAGTCTGGAATGATGTGTGGTAAGTTTCGAAAAAATTGGTTCAGATTTCGATATAGCTTCCACATATACATATATATTTGTCCGATTTTACCTAAATGGTGCACCAAACTCCTAATGTTTGCTCGATTAACACGAAATTTTGCACAAATTTGTATGTGATTTAGACTTGAATGGCGTTGTTGCGTTTTGTTGTAATTCGAACGGGTGTCTGATTGAAATTAAATGTTTAACAGTGTAAATTAATAGAATAAAATTAAATTTATCGTTGGTTGCAGAAAGACATGAGTATGTTCCTTGACATGCATTGTTAGGATACATATGTACAATATACCCAAAGTGGTGAAGGGTTTCATATAGTCGGCCCAGTCCGACTTTACTACTGTCCTTACTGATTTTAATCACAAATGTTTTTCGATGGGACATCATTTTTGAATATATTGGCAACTCTAGAGTCGTTCTATTATAGATGATTTTTCGATTTCAATAAATTTAAAATCATTATTTAAGCGAATTATTTAAAATGTATTTCCAGGTGTCTTGCTTTGAAACATTTCGGTTTGCATTCAAGGGTTCATCATTGCGTATGTTTACTATTGATTTTGGATAGTATTCACCATACGCCATCGTGTATTCATTATATGAAGAATTTGGTACACCAGATGTTATGATTAGCAATTATTTTGAATGTAGTTTATGTCAAATTTTTCTTATATTGATATATTTAAAGGTTTGGGTTTGACTTGTTTCAAAAATATTGTTAGGTGGTATCGGGACCTTATATGTGTTGTGGATCATGAGGATTTTTAAACTGCATAGATATAGTTAGTCTTGTTGTAAAATTTGGCTGGAACTTCGAAATTCCGAAATGTGCTTTGGAAATTTTACCTACGTCATGAAATAACTAATGCCAACAAACATTTTAATGAACATTTTATTTAAGACACCCGATACAAAATTACAGCCACTTGAGTTTGAAAATAGGCCTAGAATGGCGAGAGACCTTCAATTTAATATATTAATCATCGACAAATGTCGTTGGAGCTACAACACAAAATAGAGCTCATGGTCTGGGGATTGAAAAACTATATTAAAATGTTTGGCATTTATGGCAAATATTTTAGGCAAATTTTCATAATCTACAATTTATAAAAAATTGATTAGCGATTATTGATATAAGGAAAACATACGAATATCGACTTTGTCTTAGGAGACCTTAAGAGTCTTAAGAGACCTTATTTAAAATCTTATGAGCGACATTTTTGTAATTTATATATTTTACGAAAGTACCACTCGTTCAATTTGACTTAAGACATGCCATCTCAAAAACAACTTGAAATAGCCAAGGGTTTTCATCCCCATAAGTAATTTTTGCAACCCAAAATCTGGGTGCAAAATGTAATATGGTATGCAATTTAACCCACATCTGCACAATTTAGTTAAAATCAGTTCAAAGTCTGTTCTTTCATATCTATTTCAATTTACATTCTAGGGTAATTCGTTAGTTATTCATCATTATTAAAAACAAACAAAAATATTTGCCTTTAATGAATATTAATTAATTATACTGCGGTTACCTTTATTGTAAACGTATACAATTTCTGCCAATTTTCACTTAGCGAATCTACCGCCTTGTAGCCTGTACACACCAACAACACTACAAAGTAAAATTACTTTTAGGAAAAATAATACCGGCGGGCAATGAACTAAATTAAATTGCCATTGAAAATGTTTGGCCACTTTACTTCAGTCATTGCTTGGATTATATTCCATTCCTCTGCCCAACCTACAGTAAATTGGTTAGTAAACGTTTCTAATTTAAATTATTTACAGTTCGTTGCTCTTATTTAACAACGTAATTTCCTATCGTTTGTCGCTTAGGTGGCTTCCATTACACCACGCCAAACATTAAAGGTGTGAACCCTGAATGAATGAATGGTTGTTAAATGTTCATTATCATTTTAGATTTAAAGAATTAAAAACAATTTGAAGACAGTATTTATAAATAATAGATGTAAGTATGTCAAATATACGAATGTTATTATTTGTTACTAAAGTAGACGGTTTCAATTATTATACAATTTCCCTCCACAAATTTTATAAAATAAATTTAAAGTTGCAAATTAATTGAGCGTAAGTTATAAAAAAACGGAACAAACTAAATATTTTATCCAGGACCATACAAAAAAAGTTATAACATATTCATAGATAACATTTATTTTATAACAATTGTATTATGTCAACATAATACACCTAGATAATTATATGGCCAGAGGCAAATACTTATACATATAACCATTACAAGTACAAAAAGGAATGTGATGACAACAAAAATATACAAATGCTACTCTCAAATATCCTATTATTCTGTACAAAAAGAACAAATAAAGTCAGTGTAATCCAAAACTTAAGGACACAATGTATGAATATTTCCACAAGCAATATTCCGTAGTGCAAAAATAAATATTGCCATATGCTTTACTCAGAAATATTTAATTGTGTGTGTAGGTTTGTAATTCAAGTGTAATGTAGCAAAGCTACAAGCAACTAGTATTCTCAAGTAAAACAAACTTTCATGAAGATCTTACACATTCCTGATAGTGTGTTATATAGGAGTTGGAGAGTACATTTCCACGAATGGATTATGTACAGTATTCAACAGAATTAACCTTGCTAAAAAAAAAAACAATTGTGACATGTAGCCCAAAGGGTGGTAAAGATTTTTAAAATATTTATACGTCTTCATTATAAGTTATCATTAAATATTATATTTTTGACAATGGTTTGAATCTAATTAGGATATATGTGGAAAAATGTTTGTCCAACTGGGGGATATTTTTAATGAAATGAGAACAAAACAATTTTTCAACTACATGGCTATTTCAAGAGTAGAAACATGTATAAAAGAGAATTTTTATTTATAAACCGAAGGGAAAATATGATATGATATGTCCAGATTCTCTTTACCCTGGATTATGTGGTGATGTTGGGCTTTCAATTGTGGCCTATAGATCGACTCAAAAAAAAAAAAAAAAAAAAAAAAAAAAAAAAAAAAATTTAAGCACAAAAAGTTAAGTTTTGCAATGCGATCAGAGCTATATTTCCGCCCTCTAGTGTGGTATTGGGTTACTAAATAATGTCTGAATACGGGGTTACTAAATAATATCTGAATGACGATCGGTATATTTAAAGGAGGGTCAACATTTCGCGGTGCTACAAACTTTTGGAGCTGCACAAAGCTATAATACCCTGACAACATATTTGTGTAGGGCATAAAAAGTGATGTGTATGTCAAGTTTATGGGTTATGGTTTGATACATTTTTTGCTTTTGACTTTAATCTTTATTTTAATTCATGAAGAAAATATTTTATATATTTAATTGCTGCTATTACAGGTTATATTTGAGATGACAAGTCAGATCGAATAAGACATATTTTTGTAAACCCTAAACATCTTATCTCTAGAGTTCATATTTTCTTGAACCTAAATACCGCTAAACTATATTTTTCATACGCCAATCATTTTACATACATTTTGGCTTCAAGATTTTGTAAAAAAATCATCAAACATTTCTTTCCAGAACCAGCAAGAATCTGCTAATTATAAAAGTATTTAATCGAGGGCTGTTCCTTTACATACGAAAGTAGTAAAACATTCAACCAAGTTTATGAAAAAAGAAAAAAAAATAAAAAAGCGTCAAGTTTGGCTGGGCCAAACTTTGAATACCCTCTACCAAGGGAATACTGACAAATACGTACGTGTAATGAAAATATAGGAAACATACCAAAAAGTTGACCTATACCGACCTATACAAACCCATTTATGTAAAGATTACCAAATACAAATTTCACCCATTTTCAATGAGCATTTTTCCTAAAATCAGAAAATCAGAAAAACGTGGGCTGAAAACCCCCAAACTACTGCAATTTAAATTGCAAAGTTATAGGAGGCTATGCCTAAAGAGGGACTAATATTTATTACATAGTGTAGGAATGAGAGAATATGTGGGATTATCATTATGTGAGGACTTTGCCTAATCAATGATCGATATTTGTTAATTTTGAACCCTATATTTTACTTTTGTGTCTCAAATCTTTCCTTTCAGGAATGCTGGCCTATATATTTCATTATCGTCAGGTTCGAGATGCCTAAATCGTCTTAGAATTACATACTTTGTAGGGTAAAAACTGACTATTACTAACTATGGTAGAATGGTAGAAAACTGCGATAAAAAACCCCTAAAATACCAAAAATTCGGAGGAACCCTTATATGGGAATTGTGCCTAAACCTGGACCGATATAACCCATCTTTGAACTTGATCTGCCTGCAGACAAGATACGTTTGGACATCTATCTCTAGTGTTTAGTGGCTAGAGCGATTGCAACCGACAGACGGATATGCTTCAATCGTCATAGAATTTTACACTGACCAAGAATATATATGGCCATCATAAATGCAAACGGACGTAACTACACTACAAAATCTATAAAAATGGAGCATGGCTGGAATTTTTTTCACAGTTAATCAGCAACATTGAGCTGTATTTATTTATATATTTATTTTTTGGGTTCTAAAGGTTATATGTCAGTTAGGTCCTTTTGACCTGATATTTTTTGAAACAAAAGGACGTAACTATAACACAATTGTAGTACAACAAACTGAATAATAACCAGAATAACCAGTGAGCGGAGCAGTATAGTCGGACGGGGCCGACCATACGATACCCTACACAACTACCATGGAACTCTAACTTTCTGCGGATTTTTATTCCGAGCCTGGGCAATATTTCGTTTTAGTTGCACCCTCTTGCCCAATTAGATGTCAACAGTACATCTTCCTTACACTGTCATATTTTCCGAATATTACCAATACTCAGTACAGTCCTTCTAATTACTTGTCCATATTTCCTTCACCGTGGATTGTGTTGTGATGTTCGGCTTATAATTGTAGCCTATAGATCGAATCGAAAAGAACACAAAAAAAATAATTTTTCGGTCCACTTTATCCCAAAATTATTATCTGAACATCGCTGAAAATTATAGGCGTTGTCCTTGACCATAACAGGAACCTGATGGAACATTTCAAAGCGATCAGCGCTAATTTCCGCCCTCTAGTGAGGTTATGATGTATTAAATATTATCTGAATAAGTAAGCACCTGTAAATGTTTGAGTGTAACTCCCACATCCGAGTACATACGAAAATATAATTGGTATCAATTTAGGCCAACCACTCCTCTTGGATATACTATCATCTTCTCGGCTCTATGTCCTTCAGCGGTAATTAAATACGCAATAAAATACAAATTTTGTAATTTTTCACACAAAAGTCAGGGATCATTTATATATATATTTTTATATTTATATTTATTAATAGATTTATTAATATTACAGTTACAAAAAAAAGTAAATGTATTGTACAAAATTAAATCTATAATACAATTGGCTAGCTTTATGCTGTAAGCCATTAAAAATTATATAATTTTCACCCAAAAAATATTTATGTAATTAGTATTCAATAGTTGAATTAATTTAATATTAAATTTCTATATCTTATACAAATTTCTAAATACTTATACAGCGATTCGAAATTAGAGCCATTTAATATCATACACACCTCACTTAAAGTAAGACAAACCTTTCCAAAATATGCCATTCTGTATTGATTGTATATCGGGCAAATGCCAATAAAGTGAAAAGTGTTTTCCTCTACGTTCAAGTTGCACATTGAGCAAATGGTATCAGTATTTCTAAAACAGTTAGCGTTTAATTTCAGTAGACCACCTCTAGCTTTTATGACTAAGCTAGCCGCTCGCGCAGATAGTTTATCTGTTAGGCTTGATATTCGATCATATTGCAGATGGGCATATAGATCGTGATGTTGAGAAAATGAGGCTTCTGTGAAGAATGTTTGACGTTCTTTCGCGACCAATGCAGACAGTATTTCCTTCCAGAAGTGACACATAGGGACATTGTTCGCTGGAGGAGAGTAGTTTAGTGATAAACAAAGGTTGGACCAGTCTTTGGCCCAACTTATATCGCGGCGTAAAATTTCTTCGGCTAAAATTCGTGGTAGTCTTAGGGGGTTAAGGCGTAATATTTTATTAACATAACAGAAATGCAATTTTAGTGAAGTAACATAAAGAGTATTCCAACCTGTTTCAATATAAAGCAAGTAGTTCGGAGTGTTTTCAGGTAAAAATAATACTCTTTTAATAAAAAAGCGAAACAGTTTTTCCATATCATCGTTTCTTTTATATCCCCAAACTTGTGCAGCGTATAGCATTATTGATTTTGAACAAGCATCAAATATTTTTAATTTGCTTTTACGTGATATCTCTTTGTTGGATAGATATTTTGACCATGTAGAGTTTATAGCTATTTTGGAGGCAGAGAGCTTGTTTTTTATATGCTTATTGAAAGATAAGTTATAGGACAAATCAACTCCCAGGTATTTATAATTATTCACAATTTCAATATCCTGATTGTCAAAATGCCAATTAAGGTCTCTTGAAATTCTCGGACCTTTTCTGAAGACAACTATTTTTGATTTTGCGAGGTTGACCTTAAGGCTCCACATGAGGCAATAATCACATAGTACGTCAATAATTTCCTGTAGTCCTTGTGGCGTATTTGATAATATGACAATATCATCAGCATAGAGTAAGATTTTTATGTTGGTATTTGCAACATAAAGTCCGCCTGGAAGAATATCGTGTAGATCATTTAGGTATAGTGAAAATAACATTGGACTGAGGATACATCCCTGCTTTACACCCGAATCTACAGGGAAGAAACTGGAGTAAGTATTTCCGTCCCATACTCTACTTACAGAACATTCATACATTGCTTGTAAAATTCTTAAAATTTTTGATGAAAGACCCATGGTAGACAATTTATAAAATAAACTGTTCCTTGGAATGAGGTCAAATGCCGACGAAAAGTCCACAAAAAAAGCATATGTATGTTTGTATGTTTGGTTGTTTAATGAGACAATATTGGTTAGATTAAATATATTATCAACCGTAGAGTACTCTTTTCTGAAACCAGCCTGAAATTCGTTTAAAATGTTATTTCTAGACACCCAGTGTATTAGTCGGTTCAGAATGATATTACAAAATACTTTACATAATGTATTTATGAGAGACAAGCCCCTATAATTCGTAACAACGTTCTTGTCACCTTTTTTGTGCAATGGAATTAGAATGGACCTCTTGAATGATGATGGTATATCCTCATGTAGAAATATGTGATTGTAAAGTGACAGCATGTAATTGTGTAAACAAGGAGGACCATATTTGTAGAACTCATATGGGATTCCATCATCTCCAGGTGATTTGCTAAGTTTTAGCTTTTTTAAAACAGTGTTAAGCTCGCATAATTCGAAAGGGGAGTCCAAGAAAGGATCGAACCAAGGAGGCATACACCAACTAATTTTTTGGTCGTGACTATCCAACAGTAATACGCTAAAATGCTTCACAAAATCATCCGCCCTGAGATCACCTATATCAGAAATGCTACGATCTTTTAATGAGTTGGACAATTGCCACCAGTCTTTGCTACATGTTACATATTGCAGTTTCCTTAAATTATTGTTGTAGTATTTCATTTTGTTTTGTTTGCACACATTTTGAAAGTTTACACGGGAGCTGTAATATCTATGTCTATTTTCTATCGAATGATTACTCCTATATTCTTTTAAATGTTTGCGCATAACAGTCCTGAAACGGTAACACCGCCAGTTGTTGTTTCACTGTTACCGGTTGTGTTATCAAAGGCTCCCATTACTTTGTCAAATATACACGAAACTAGCCACATTTGCCAACAATCCTTGTGGATGGTGTAACATCTATTTTATACTACACACTCTTTATATGAAGTTCTTTTCCGGCAAGTTCCTGGTGAGCAGTTATTTTAATTTATTTTTATATAAATTGCACAAGAAAACTAAAATTGCACTGGAAAGAATCAATATTCACTAACACAGCAACGATAATTATAAACAAACCATCTGTGCTGTTCTAACAAACCACTGATTAAACAGCTGTCCAGCTAATCGATATCCATCATACCGATATCGATAACACATAGGCATATTTACACCGTTCTATAGTTCTGCTTATATGAGTAATAAAAGAACACTATTATCGACATCACCTGATTCATTACAAGGTACACCCAGCAAACGTTTGTTGTCAAAAAAAATGTCGGTTAATAATAACTCTGAGCAAGACGTCTTTTCTTGGAGTAAGCTATGCGAAGTATTGGACGTTAAACTAAAAGATGTCGCAAGGAAAGATGACATAACTGCATTACATGCGGAAATAGAAGAACTTAAGGTGGAAAATGCTAAACTAAAATGTGATGTGAAGCTTTTGTCCGACCGTTTGGAAATGGTCGATCGCAAATGTAGATCTACAAATATTGTTGTGAACGGCTTATGTTGCACTAATCCCCATGCTGGTAATTTGTGGACGTTTGTAAAAACATGATTGGTGTTGACATGAACGTTTCTCATACCAGAATGCTATCATCTGGAAAAACATTTATATTTACTCTTGACACATATACCGATGTCCATACCGTTTTATCTGCAAAAGGAAAATTAATGGAGCAACAAATATATGTACACAAAGACTATACCCCTGATGAATTGAATACACGTTACAATCTTCGTCGTTTTGCCAAATCCTTGGCGCATAAGAATGAATATAAAGTACGTTTGGGTGAATTCTGTGTATTCATAAATGATAAGAGGTACTCCTGGTCAAATGGCAACCTATTGGCTTCTTCTGAGTTAGATGCAAAAATCTTATCCGATATTTTGGCCGACTGTAATAGCGATTACAACGTTTTACACTCTAATTCTAAGATTAAAAAAACCAATAATTTTACACAATAGCAATTTGATAAATGCGATTTATTATCATACAACGTAGCAAATCTCAATAACTCCTTAAATTTCGGCAATTTTATAACATATTTAAACAATTTTGAAATTTTTTTCCTATTTGAAACTCATGTGGTACACAATAAACGTTCCCAATTTTCATCTTACTTTCGAAGTCAGGGATCATTTGACCCGCTAAATATTGACCAATCCTTATCAAAACAGACATGCTTATTCTTTGATCCGATCCCCTTCTCAATGTAAAAATTCACGATGTTTGGGCCATAATTGCAGCCTCTGGAGTGACCAGAAAAACGACAAAAATTTGGCACAGCGTACTAAATTAAATCTAGAATGACGTGTGAAAAGTTTCGTGGAAATCGATTCAGATTTTGATATAGATCCCATATATAGTTTCGGCTGATTTTAGGTAAATAGCCCACTAAGTCCCTGGAAATCTTTTGATTTGCACGAAATTTGGCACAGCGTAATGAATAAGGTCTAGAATGATGTCTGCCAAGTTGCGTGAAAATCCGTTCAGATTTGAATATAGCTCCCATATATATCTTCGTCCGATTCAAGGTAAATTGTGTACCAAAGTCCCTATATATCTTTCTCGAAATTTGGCACAGCGTACTAAATTAAGTCTAGAATGATGTGTGCAAAGTTTCGTGAAAATCGGTTCAGATTTAGATATAGCTTCCACATATAGCTTCGCCCCGGTTTTAGGTAAATAGTCCACTAATGTTCATGGAAATCTTTGCAATTCATACTAAATTGAGACTAGAATGATGTGTGCAAAGTTTGGTGACAATCGATAGCGTACTGACTGAAAATCGGTTGAGATTTAGATAAAGCTCCCATATATATTTTCGTCCGATTTTATGTATGGTCCCTATATATGTTTCGATTTGCACGAATTTTGGTATGGGGTAATTAATTAAGTCTAGAATGATGTTGCTTCGTGAAAAGATCCATAGCTAGGCCGATTGGCACAAGGTACTGATGTAATATAAATTAGTCTCTGACAAGTTTCCCTGAAATCGGTTCAGATATAGATGTATAACAAAAACGCGTCGACTGTTAGGATACATATGTAGAATATACCCAAAGTGGTGAAGGGTGTCATATAGTCGGCCCAGTCCGACTTTACTACTTTCCTTACTGGTTATTTATTGCTCTCAATCAGTAATTCTTATTTTGTATGAACACCAAACATTTAAATTCACAATATTGAACAACAAATGATCCACCAGGTAGAATAAAATACGCAAAATAATAATTTAACGAATAATAACTGCATTCATTTTACAAGTTACCATCAGCATTTAAAACAATAAAAAGAAAAATTGCGAAAAGTTGCAAATTGGAAAACAAATAACTGCAAGGCCAATTAACAATGCAAATTTTGCTGAATTGCGGCAGCAAGAAATCAAAAAGTAGAAATCATTTAGTCAAGTTTACCAAAGGTAACAAAAAGATTACAAATTAGGGAAGTTTGTGAGAGATAACACAAATGTAAACGACGTTGCGAACGGAGATGATAGTATAATAGTAGAATTAGTAGAATTATTAGTGGTTGGGTGAATAAAGCTTTAATTTTGAAATTAAGTTGGATATCGTTTTTGATGTTTACTTTACTCTAACTTTGAATGTTAAGGTTTAATATAAACTTAATATCGTCGGTTTACAAAACCTCGAAATATTCATCGGATAAATTCTATATCGATTTATATGTTCCTCTGTCTGTTGAAATCACAACAGGGTTCGCAATACTTAAGATAGAGCTTTACATTTTGTTCATAAATTCGAAATAACATGTTCGTAATTTCATATCTGAAAGATCTGTAATTTGTACTTGCGGGTTTTCGGAGGGTGATAAGCTGCATATAACGTCCCCGCGCAACTTTCTGTAATTTTCTCGTTTTCCAATGAAAGAGTTGAACATTGCAGGATCTTGAAGGGTAACAATTATTTTTGTATATAATTGTCGACATTGATTTCAAAATAGTTCCCACATAATTAGATATTTAATTTACAGATATATACACAACCAAATTACAAGTTTGGTTAACTTAAAACTCTTAATTCAAAAGTTAAAGCATATAAATATCAAATAACATTAAACTACTTACAACACAAACAGTGTGATAAAAATTGCTCATTTCTCCATTAAAAGCGTTTATGTTCATAAAATATTTTCCCCTTTTTATTTATATCACATTACAAAGATTGTTTAGTCTTTATGTACGGCAAACAATGAAGTGAACAAACTTTTACTTCTTTTGTAAGCTGAACTTTCATTCAAGAATGTTCAAAATGTATCCTTTGGCCGAAACTTTTTCATACCTGGTAGGGGAAATAAATAGAGTTTTTTAGTTGTTCTGGGAAACACAAAAATAACTTGTTCTTGTTAACCTTACTTCGATGTTTTGTTTATTCACAGCTTAGAAGAAGTTGATACTTTCACTGGGCCAACTAACTGAAATTTAACTTTTCGGTTTACTGTAGATGTTATTGTGGTAGCTTGCCAAACGAGAGTAGTTAATCATTTGACAAGACTGAAGAAATAGTAAAAGAATTTAGTGGAAGCCTATTTACATGCATAAATTACTAAAACACCATAAAAAATATAATATATATCTGAATTTTAACATCAACGGTGGGCAAAGCATTTCATTGTAGGCAATCTGAAACATATATTGCAAATAATATAAATAACTGATGTTGCAAAGAACGTAAAAAAACCCCTGGTTAATATCGCCTTTGTTGGTACGCAGTTCGTTACTCTATGTAAAAAAATACAAATCAAGAAGAATTGAATTATATGAATCGAGGAAACAGTTAATAGAATATCTAAATGTATTTTAATAGATACCAAAGAATAATTTATAGATTAGAATAGAAATAGTGACCACAATATCATGCCTATTTACAGAAAACCTTTTTAATGAAAACAGTTATTTTTTAGAACACCATACAAACAAAAAGGTATTTTAAAAGTAGACCAAACGGCCAGAAGGTCGCCGTATAAAATACTAGATGGCTCCATAGAATACCAGTAGGTCAACCATAATGTATTCGTATAGATAAATACAAAGTCTTAGGTTTTACACCAAAGAATCTTTCTTATTAAGAACTTAAATGTATCTCTATGAAATACCAGAAGGTCTTCTTATACTGGAATCCTTCTCCCTTTAGAATTCGCAAGGTCTTCTTATTAGAGAGCACAAAAATGAACAAAGTTCTTCTATAAGAATATAATTTTTTTCATTCGCTGACCAAATAATCCTCATATAGAAAGCCAGTATTCTTTAAAGGATAAGAAAGCCTTTTTAGAAAGGATCAGAAAGTAATATATTATCTTATATCTTCACATATAGTTATTTTTTGTAAGAAGAACCGAAGTCCATAAAAATAATAAAATATCAACATAATGAAGACCCTAAGGTCATTATACCTTACACAACTATGTTGTCAGGGTATTATAGCTTTGTGCAGTCCCAAAAATTTGTAACGTCGCGAAATATTGGTCCTAGACCCACCTTTAAGTATATCGATCGTAATATCTCGACTAGCTGAGTCGATCTAGACATGTGTGTCCGTCCGTCCGTTCGTCTGTCCATTATAATTTGTAAATACGATGCAGGCCACAGGTTTGGACCAATCTTCACGAAATTTTGCATGTAGAATGGGTTCTGGCCAATGAAGACCCTTATTGTTTTTAGAAAAGATCGGTTAATATTTAGGGGATGAAATGGACCAAAAACTTTATTTTTGTTGGTTTTTATGGGTGCTCCAGAGGCCTCAATTATGAGCCAAACACCGCGAGCTTTTGCATGGAGAAAGGGATCGGGCCAAAGAAAAAGCATGCCTGTTTTGATAAAGATTGGTCAATATTTAGCGGGTCAAATGGGTCCTAAATTTTGAGTGAAAAATGACAAAATTTATATTCTATGGCTGAAGGACCTAGACCCGAGAATGTTCAAGAGGTATGTTCAAGAGGAGTTGTTGACCTTTAAATTGATACCAATTATATGGTCGTATGTACTTAGATGTGGGAGTTACACTTAAATATTTACAGGTTCACATTATTTAGTAACCAAATACCCCACTAGAGGGCGGAAATATAGCGCTGATCGCTTTGAAAATTTCCATGAGATTCCAGTTATGGTCAAGGACAACGCCTATAATTTTCGGTGATGACAAATTTTAGGATGAAGTAGACCGAAAACTTAACTTTTTGTTTTTGAGTCCATCTATAGGGCACAACTGAAAGCCCAAAATCACAACATAATCGACGATAAATTGACAAACACAGCCCTAATCTACTGAATATCAGTAATATTTGTTGACCTTTATTTGGGTGCCAAGAGGGTGAAAATGACGCAAAGATAGATTTTCGTGAAAGTTGTGTAGGGTATTATATGGTCGGCCCCGTCCGACTATACTGCTCCGCACACTGGTTTTATTGTTATATAAGACCAGAAGATATTTACAGAAATGGCAAAAAGTTATTCTATAAGATGAACAACATTTCTTCCATAGGAAGACCAGAAAATCTACATAATGAAGACCATATATAACGCCAGAAGGTCTTTCTATAAAGAATCGAAATGTCTAGATACAGAGTACTAGAAAATGTTCGCAATGAAGTATAAAAAAATTCTTCTTGAAGAATAACAGACGTTTTTCGTTAGAAGACCAACTAATTCTCGTAAAAACACCCATTAGATATTCATACATAATACCACAAATATTAACCGATCAGAAGACCTTCCGTCTATAAGAAAACCAGATGGTCTTTTAAACTCTTTTTATGCAGGACCAGAATGAATTCTGTAAATCGTCTTATAGAGGACTAGAATTTGGATGGCCAGATTTTGTTTTAAAAGATTGCCAAAACATTTACTTATAAAATACCAGCATATTTTCCTAAGAGACTTTCAAATTATTTTTATAGAAGACTACAATACTGTTAATACGAGTAGTAACCAGTATGTATTCTAACAGATACTTCTTACCGAAAATTAGAATTGTTTCATATGCGTAGCTGATTCTATATAACTTTTACCGTGTGTTTCCATATTCCTAAATTAGCGCATATCACTAATATTTATGGTTACGCATATATTTTTCTCCTTTACTTAATGTATCCTATAGCAGCCAAAAACTTTTGGTAACACATATTTATTAATACTCTTGGTCAAGATATATCACGCGTTGTATTAAGTATCGCACAGCTAACGAATGAAAATAATCCACTGATATAATTTACATATATATGATATCATTTACATACAATCAC
Organism: Musca vetustissima; assembly: GCF_032173495.1. NCBI lineage: Eukaryota > Metazoa > Arthropoda > Insecta > Diptera > Muscidae > Musca > Musca vetustissima. The sequence continues at coordinate 46,322 of NW_026886090.1, forward strand.
GGGCATACATACACTCAAAATGTCTACTTATGTAAGAGCAATTGGTATTTTATAGAGTACAATGATGTTTTCTTATACGTATCATCTTCGATATATTCATCGTCGTTCAGCAATATTTGCAGCTGCCTACATATTTGGTCAACGCAAGCTTTTTCTATCCATACAAATTTCCTCTTGTAATTATGTTTTCCTGTGTCAGCTGTTATATTAACCGAGATTAAGGGAAACCCCATCTGGATTATTATTTCATATCATTAAAATCTATAGGCATTGTCAGCATAGTCGTTGCTTTTTTCAGCCATTGTTAAGCGTTGTCTTCAGTGTCCATAGTTAAAGAAGGAAATATTCAATCAAAATGATAATCATTTACATACACATCACGAGAACAATTTAAATTTATAAATTTCACAGCAGACCACCACACACTGGATATTATAGATTAAAAAAGTATTTTCCACGTTATAACTGATAGAATGAAATGTGGTACTCGTTTGGTAAATGTCCAATATATTTAAAAATTTATGCCATAAAAAATACAAACATATTAATGGAATCTTTAAATTCTTCCTTATAGCCATACATAGCACATCGATATGGATGCAAAATGATAGCACAACAAGGAGTCAATTAAATTTATTTCCAAATTGATTTTTCAGATAAATGTGAACAACATAGCATACGGTGCGTAATGCAAAATGCGTTTGTGTTGACAGTCTTTAAACTTTCGACTGAAAATGTAAGATAGCTTCAGGCAACAAAACATCATAGGCCTGAAATATATATGTAGTAGCTTTTGTACAATGAATAATTTTAAGGAATATTTGGAATAATAGTTATAGGGGTTAAAACGAAATAGGGTTGTGGGTGGCGTATGTACGATAGAGACATTATTTGTATTATGTATACGCACAACTGCTCAGTTTTGCACAATTTAGTTTTTACGCATTAATTAACGAAAATATACAAAAATAAAACATCAAATTGGAAATGTATAGATTTTTCCCTCTATAGTGTTTCAGAATGTTGAGTAGAAGGTTGTACTCATAAATATCGAATGCAGAGATAGCTCGTCTGAAACAGCGACGTAGATGACATACACTTCCGACGTATAATACATACGTCAGAAAAATCGGAAAACCACCCAAAACCATTAGGTTTTGGCCTATTTTCATTATTCAATTTGGAAATTACATATGTTTTGCTCAAATCCATATTAAATTCCAAAATTTTCTTCAGAAAAAAGGTTAGAATTAGAATAGAATAAGTTCCAGTAAGGAGTAGTCAGATTTATGTAAGAATAATATATATTCTTGAAAATAACTGTATATGTCGATCATATTGAAATAAATGACGTTCACTACATTTATTACATTATATACAGGTATATGACGTTTACACCTTTTTGACAGTCGAAATCCTTACCATTGAGCGGAGCTGTATAGTCGGACGGGGCCGACCATATAATACCCTACACAACATCCACGAAAATCTAAGTTTGCGTTATTTGCACCCTCTTGAAACCTGACTAAAGGTCAACATATATCACTAATATTAAGTAGACGAGGGCTGTACTTGTCCGGATTCTCTTTACCGTGGGTTATGTTGTGATGTTGGGCTTTCAATTGAGGCGAATAGATCGACTCAAAAAAAAAAAATGTTAAGTTTTTGATCCGCTTCATCCCAAAATTATCATCACCGTTGTCTTTGACCATAACTGGACTCTCATGGAAATTTTCAAAGCGATCAGCGCTATATTTTCGCCTTCTAGTGTGGTTTTGGGTTACTAAATAAAACGTAAGCACCTGTAAATTTGTAAGTGTAGCTCCCACATTTGAGTACATACGACCATATAATTGGTATCAATTTTAAGGTCAACCACTCCTCTTGAACATACTATAAACTTTTTGGATCTAGGTCCTTCAGGGGCAAATATATACGCCATAGAATACAAATTTTGTCATATTTCACACAAAAGTCAGGGTCCATTTGACCCGCTAACTATTGACCGATCTTTATCAAAACGGGCATGCTTATTCTTTGACCCGATCCCCTTCTCCATGCAAAAATTGGGCTATAATTGCGGCCTCTGGAGCGACCAGAAAATCAGACAAAAATAAAGTTTTTGTTCCATTTCATCCCCTAAATATTAACCGATCTTGAAGACCCAACAATAGGGGTCTTCATTGGCAAGAACTCATTCTACATGCAAAATTTCGTGAAGATTGGTCCATAACTGTGGCCTGTATCGAGTTTACAAATTATAATGGACAGACGGACGGACACACATCGACTCAGATCGACTTAGCTAGTCGATATATGACGATCGGTATACTTAAAGGTGGGTCTAGGACCAATATTTCGCGGCGTTATAAACTTTTGGGGCTGCACAAAGCTATAGTACCCTGACAACATAGTTGTGTAGGGTATAAAAATTAGTCACACGGACCATCCCTGATCGAATGTGTAGATTGCGTAAACCATGATAGAAGCTGATATGGCTGACAATCATTTATCTGCATCAGGGATGGTCCGTGTGACGAATTTTTTGGTTTTCGACTGTCAAAAAGGTGTAAACGTCGAAAACGTCATATACCTGTATAAAATGTAATAAATGTAGTAAACGTCATTTATTTCAATATTATCAGCATATACAGTTATTTTCAAGAATACATATTATTTTTACATATATCTCACTATACCTTGCTAGAACTGGTAAAAATTACTAAATTTTTTTTGAGAAGAAAATTTTGAAATTTTATATTAATTTGAGCTAAGCATGCGTAATATCCAGATTGATTAATGGAAATTGCTATTTTGTCAAAAACCTAAGTGATTTGGGTAGGTTTCCGACGTTTCTGACGTATGTATTATACGTCGGAAATGTATGTCATTTACGTCACTGTTTCTGACAGGCCATCTCTGACCTGCATACGCCTATAGTGTATTTCTTTCATACATACATGCTCTAAAATGAGGTAAAAGCGCCACACATTCACAATATTACACCATCAGCAGAAGGTTTGGACACAATATTTTCCGAACAAAATGGGCCAAGCCATGTGAAACGGTCAGAGGATATGAACATGATTTGTAACCATCAAATCCTGTTGCATCCAAATGGTATATACAGCATAAGCTCTTACGAGACTAAGCTACTGTGGTTACTATGACATAATAAGAAGGTTAATGATTGCCATTGTGCGACAACAGAACAACGGTCAAGAACTAGAAGCTGCAACTACAAAAACACAACCATCAATATGTGTTGAACGTAACATTATATATATCAGATGGTTTTAACAGGTCAATTTCCTTAGAGTGAGTATGTGCCTAACAAACCATCAGAAACAGTATACAAGAGTCAGTGGTAATACATTTTGTTTCACGATTTTCATGAAACATGTTTTGGGGTCATTGGGGATTTAGAAATCGCTTGTTCGTTGTAATAAACTTTTACCAATCTTCGTTACTTTAAACATCGTATTAACCTTTTAATCCTTTATTTATATCGACCTACAGCCTTTGAAAAAATGTATATTGAAGAAAAACAATTACAATCTGCGCTTCCTGTTGTTATTCATCGTTATAAACAATTTTTAAAATTGTATTATACTGCTTCCTGGAATCCGAACATTCGTGAAATCTCTTCATCGTAACGATGTCAACCATTACAATTATTGTTTTCTTAATTGCTCGTGCATCCTGCCACTACTTGCAAGTGTTGAAAGTTAACAATACGGGAATGTAATTTTTACATAAGTTAAGAAGTGTAAATAACCGAAGGCAAATATTTTTCACATCGAAAAACATAAGTTTAACATTCAATGATTTCGCCTGACGTTTGTAAATGCCGCACGTAATTTAAATTGATATTCATATTTAATGTGATGAGCTTCATATTCTTTATATATTCTGTGTATATAAACAAACCGGTAAACCTTATTCCAACCAGTTGGGTATAATTTCTTCAATGAAACTGATATAGTAAGCTTTTGTTTTTCTCATTTTCAACCATATTGCTTTTTAATTGCAGTGATGAAGGTTCCACTCAAGAAGCTGAGAGACTCAGTAAGGTATAGAAACAATGGACGTCTACATTTACTTTGTATAGCAAAATAATATCTACTAAAACACATTTTAAATGATATAGAATAACTACGAAGATTAATTAAGTTTATGATCTTTACAAAGTTAAGAGTGTAATTGTGAAAGGAAAAAAATCTTGTTTTAAATAAATACCAGTACAATGTTATAAAAATATACGAGGTACCCTTCACCACTTGGGGACTTAATTCAGTACGCTATGCCAGAATTATGCAAATCTAATGAATTTAGGGACTTTGGTGAAATATATATCCACTATATATGATGAACCGACGCGAAACTTTGCACACAATTTGTGACCTTAATTACGCTGTGCCAAATTTCGTGCAAATCGAAAAATATATGACTTTTGCACCATTTACATTAAATCGGACGAAAATATATATGTCCGAACCGATTTTTCTTTGAGCTGTGCCAAATCCATTTCAATTTAACGACAACTTGGAGTCGACATAAAACGTTTTTCTTCCAAATTTAGTTATTTTTGCCTGTTACAAACATATGGAATATATGGTGAAGGGTAAATATCGAGGTCATACGAGCCGTATGCCTAATGATGTATAACCACATTGATACGGCAAAAAAGTGCCTCGTCGAAATATCGATTTTAGACCCATTTTTTCTTTGGGCCAAATCCATTTCCGACAATTTGGAGTCGAATTTTTCTTCCAAATTTAGTTTATGTTCGATGGAATATATCAATGGGGAATATCGGTCATACGAACGGCCTGTTCAATAGAACCAAAATGTGCAGAACCTATTATGTTTACCAAAACTATATCCGAAGATGGGACCCATTGGTCCACTTATTCCGGCACATCCGTCAAAAAGGGTAAACATATTTAATATATATTTATCTAATATTAGTCTAATAGAATGTCCGATTGGATTCAAACTGTGCACATCCTATCACATTTTCCTTACATAGCTGTAATATGGGACCCGTTGGTACACACATTGTCAACATATTTAAATGTTGTTAATGCAATATCAATATAATTGAATGTCTGATCTGATCCACACTTGCAGATCGTATTATTTTCCAAACATACATTGAATTTTATGTCAAGTATTTATGCATGTCGATTTATGCATGTCCGTCCGTCGGTCCGTCTGTAAATGTTAAATTGTAAACAAAGTACAGGTCGCATTTATAATCCGATTTGGATGAAATTTGGCACAAGTCACTTATTTGGCCCAAGGACGAACCCTATTGAAATTGGGAAAAATCGGTTCAGTTTTAGATATAGCTCCCATATATATTTTCGTTCGATTTAAGGTAAATGGGGCACCAAAGTCCCTCCATATCTTTCGATTTGCATGATATATGGCACAGAGTACTGAAATAGATCCAGAATGATGTGTGCCAAGTTTCGAGAAAATCGGTTCAGATTAAGATATAGCTCCCATATATAGTTTCGTCCGATTTAAGGTAAATGGTGCACCAAAGTCCCTATATATCATTCGATTTGCATGAAATTTGGCATGGAGTACTGAATTAAGCGCAGAATGATGTGTGCCAAGTTTTGAGAAAATCGGTTCAAATTTAGATATAGCTCCCATATATAGTTATGTCCGATTATATGTAAATGGTGCACCATAGTTCCTATATAACTTTCGATTTGCATGAAATTTGACACATCGTACTGAATTAAGTCTAGAATGATGTGTGCTAAGTTTCGCGAAAATTGTCCGATTTAAGGTAAATGGGGCACCAAAGTCCCTATATATCTTTATTTGCACGAAATTTGGCATAGGGCACTGAAATGGGTCCAGAATGATGTGTGCTAAGTTTCATGAAGATCGGTTCAGATTTAGATATTGCTCCTATATATACTTTCGTCCGGTTTTATGTAAATGGTGTACTAAAGACCCATAGCTAGGCCGATTGGCAAAACGTACTGAAATTAGTATAAATTCATGTTGATTGTAAACCAAATAATCAATTTTAAACAGTGAAGCATACCAAATAGCGTGCATAAAGTTTTCTTAAAGTCTACTTAAAAAGTATGAAATAGATTGCAGAATGGCATGTGTAAGGATTGATGTTAGTCGGTTTACTTATAGATAAAGATCGCATTTTAAGTACTTTCAATTTCATGGCAATGTTCCTTCGAAAAGACGATACATAACATATGTATATTCTACATAAACATATGTAGAATATCCCCAAAGTGGTGAAGGGTATCATATAGTCGGTCCAGTCCGACTTTACTACTTTCCTTACTGCTTTTTTTTTGAAATTGGTGAAAAACATTTTAGATTTAGATATAGCTGCCATATATGCTTTCGTCCGATTATTAGCAAATGGTGCATCAAAGAGTTTAGGTCGATTGCCACGCAATTTTGTATAAGTACTAAAGTTATGATAGCCCATCGAGTGCCAAATTTTATTGAAATCCGTTCATATTTAGATATACATATGGTCACATATGTACTTTCGTCCAATTTTTTCTAATATTTTCAAGAATACTAACAATATTAGAAATATCCCATTAGATATATTTAAATGTTGAATCAAAATTTTATAATTGGAATATTGTTGTGCATTTGTCTAGTTTAAGTTGTTTGGCAAAAATGTGTGTATAGTTTTTAGTTATTTTCTAACGTTATACGTTTACAAATCATTTCAAGTGAAATGTACCATTCAATATTTATTTTAGTTTTTAAAAATGCTTTCGTTTTGTATATTTCTCATTATTTTAACAAACATTTCGATATGATAAATTCCTAAATACAAATGCCGAAATGGAAAAAGCTATTGAATAGATTATAGTTGATTTGTAGACAATAGAATGGAAGCCAAATATTACTATGAACAATATAATGGTATATATTTTTTGTCGACAAAATAATAAATAATAGCCTAATATTTATGAACAATGGTATTGTACATTTTTGTTGTACTTCCCATTAATGAACATCAATTTATTCGAATGATATGGTTGTGAAGTTCAATTATTTATTTTTTAAAATTATTCATAAACTTTTGCTTATTCCATTTTTGACGTCCCAAGTTTGTTTGTTAATTTTTTGTATCTTTTTATGTATTTGCTTATAACGGACGATATTTAATAAAGACATTAAGAACAGTGGCACGAGATAGGGAGGGAATTATTGTGAAAGTGACATATTCGAGAATTTCTATACCATTCCCCACACTGTAGTACAGTTTGATTTGCACGACATTTTGCATAGCTGAATTGAGACTAAAATGTCATTTGTTAAGTTTTATTGAAATTGCTTCGGATTTGAATATAGCTGCCATATATTTATTACATGGATTTCAGAATGATTTGTGTGTGGATTGAGTAAAATAGGTTGGTATTTTCTTTACCCGATTTTATCTCAATTGTCCTTCAAATATAAAAAAACATTTCGTTTAAATAACATAATTTGTTTGTAATATATATAAAAACCAGTGAGCGGAGCAGTATAGTCGGACGGGGCCGACCATATGAATCCCTACACAACTTCCATTAAAATCTAACTTTCTGTGGTTCTATATTCTGAGATTGGGCAATATTTCGCGATATTTGCACACTTTTGAATGGCTAGTGGTCAGCAAATGTTACTAATAATCAGTACAGCCCCTCTAATTACTTTACCGTGGGTTGTGTTGTGATGTTCGGCTTTCGACTCGAAAAGCACAAATAATTAAGTTTTCGGTAAACTTTATCCGAAAAATTATTATCTGATCATCACCTAGCATTTTGGGCGTTGTCCTTGACCATAACTGGAAACTCATGGAACATTGCAAAGCGATCAGCGCTATATTTCCGCCAGTGTGGTAATAGGTTACTAACTAATATATAAATACGTAAGCACCTGTAAATATTTAAGTGTAACTCCCGCATACGAGTACCTACGGCAATATAATACGTATCAATTTAAAGGTCAATCACACCTCGACGGTATATTATCAACTTCTCGGGTCTATGTCCTTCAGTGGTAAATATATAAGCTATAGAAAAATTTTGTCATTTTTCACACAAAAGTTAGGGACCATTTGACCCGCTAAATATTGACCGATCTTTATCAAAACAGGCATGCTTATTCTTTGGCCCGATCCCCTTCTCCATGCAAAAATTCGCGATGTTTGGGCGATAATTGCGGCCTCTGGAGCGACCAGAAATTATGCAAAAATAAAGTGTTTGGTCCATTTCATCCCCTAAATATTAACCGATCTTTTCCAAAAACAATAGGGGTCTTCATTGGCCAGAACCCATCCTACATGCAAAATTTCGTGAAGATTGGTCCATAACTGTGGCCTGTATCGTGTTTACAAATTATAATGGACAGACGGACGGACGGACGGACACACATGTCTAGATCGACTCGGCTAGTCGAGATATGACGATCGGTATACATAAAGGTGGGTCTAGGACCAATATTTCGCGGCGTTACAAACATTTGGGGCTGCACAAAGCTGTAATACGTTGTAATAGTTGTGTAGGGTATAATCTCTTCGAGGGCTAAACAATTAGAAGGCTTACAGCAATAGTGGCCCGAAAATCGTGAAATTTTACATGGAGAAGAGGAACAGACCAAAGAATAAGCATGCCTGTTTTCATAAAGATCGGTCAATATTTAGCGGGTCAAATGGACCCTGACTTTTGTGTGAAAAATGACAAAATTTGTATTATATAGCATATATATTTACCCCTGAAGGACATAGACCCGAAAAGTTTATATTATATCCAAGAGGAGTGGTTGACCTTTAAATTAATACCAATTATATTGTTGTATGTGCTCGGATGTGGAAGTTACACCTAAATATTTACAGGTATCTCCGTCTTCGTATATTATTTAGTAACCCATTATCACTCTGTAGAGGGGAACTATAGCGCTGATCGCTTTGAAATGTTCCATGTGGTTTCAGTTATGGTCAAGGACAACGCCTATAATTTTCGGTGATGACCAGATAATAATTTTGGAATGAAGTGGACCGAAAGCTTAATTTTTTGTATTATTTTCGAGTCGATCTATAGACTATACATGAAAGCCGAACATCACAACACATCCCACGGTGAAGGGAATCTGGACAATAGCAGTGCTGAATACTGGTAAGATTCGAAAAATATGTCAGTGTAAGGACAATAGCTGTACTGAACAATAGCTGGACAATAGCTGTACTGAATACTAGTAATATTCGGGAAATATGTCAGTGTAAGGAAGAGGTGCTGTTTACCTCTAATCGGGTAAGAGGGTGCAAATATCAAGAAATATTGCCCAGGCTCGGAATATACATCAGCAGAAAATTTGAATTCCGTGGTAGTTGTGTAGGGTATCGTATGGTCGGCCCCGTCCGACTATACTGCTCCGCTCACTGGTTTTAAAATAAAAGTAAATAACGCCAACTACATATAACATTTTCATAACTACATAAAATGTTAAAATGTTAAATGGTATGTAGGCAATAACATTCAATTGCCAAACCAATTCCGATGTCAATCAATGTTGTGTATGTACACTACAAGCATGATTATAACTAAGCTGTGTGTATGTGAAAGTTGAAAACTAGTTTTAAAAGAATTGACCCACAATTCATTCCAATTGAGGTACACTGGTATTGGAATTAACACATGGTAATGTGTTAGAAGATTCAGATTGGAAGTATGCTTACGTATATATACAAAACTAAATTAACATGATGTTAATTTAGTTTTATTATGATGTTATTAAGGGCATCATATCATCATGATTCATACCCAGTCGTCATCCAGCGATCGGTAGGAAAAATCTCTCACATGTGTGGGTACATCTATAGCCGAGGTTAATACGAAAATCAAATTTAGGGGAGTATTCTTATGAACCATAGGGAATATAACATCTCGATTCAAATTACGACGAAAACTCGAGATTGAATGTTCGACACTACCTTGGGATATCTTCGTATTTAACAAGACTTAGTCAAGAGAAGCATGTGTACAACATTTTATTCTTCGTTGAGTACCTATAAAAGGTACATTTTGAAAATACTACTAGAATTACACAAAACTTTTCAACCAAATAGAATTCGGAAAAGTTAGAGTAACATTTTGTGGCAATGGAATTTAAAAGTCTCAAAATAAATTAATACATACATTTTTCTAGTTATTGTTATTTTGCTGTTGGTGTTTTTGCTTTTCAATGGTGATTTTTTTTACTTGCATATAGATATAAATTCATGAATTTAAAATTTATTCGTGTGATAACTCAAATTATCTATTACTCAGTCCCTGCACATCCTATGCAATAACACAAATCACGAATTCATAGAATCTAATTGTATGAATATGTTTTATCTATTGCATTTGGTGTATAAATTCAATTGCCTATGCTAAACACAGTGACATTATTTAATTAAATATAACAAATAACAGTTATAAAGTAATGTGTTAAACAAATATATTTATAATACATTTTGTTTCTATGCCTTGATTTGTATAATGTATGATTTGTAACTCCATTAGTAGTGGTCTGGTGGGATGTAACATAATATGAACACATATAAAAACGCAAAAGCCTATGTACTATTATCTGTATATATAAAAATGGAGCCAACAAAATGTATAGTAACTCATCAATTGAGAATGGCTGGACCGATTTGACTCAAAGTTTCTTTCAGTTGTCGGTAATTACGGTGGGAAGGTTTTTATGAAAGAAAATTTTAAGAAAAAATCCGAGAAAATCTTCCAAAAATTATTTTAAAGAAACGGCTGGACCGATTTGACTTAAAGTTTCTGTTAGTAGTCTCTAAAAATATTTATGTATGTTAATTTTCTACAATCAATTGGGTTGTCATTGCCTTGAAAAAACTATTGTATATGAAAATAAATTTACATATATTTTAATTAGAGTTAAATTAAGAAAGCGAAAAGAGGGAGTAAGATTAATCGCTAACATTATTTGCTCACGTTTTCCAATTGAGAACGGCTAGGCCGATTTGACACAAACTTTCTTTAGTTTATCAGTAATTGAAATGGGAAGGTTTTTATGATAGAACAAAAATCGGCGGTAAAGTCGCGAAACTAAAAAAACCGAATGTTGTTCTTTTATATGTAAGCTTGAGTGTAGTTGTTCCGCAACGGATTTCGAACGGAAAAATTTAAACTTCTAACTGAAAATCGTGGAATATTTAGAAGAGAACTTGATTTTGTTCTATCTATAATGACTTTCCGAATGGAAAAATTTAAAATGTAAATGAACATCGCGGAATATTCCGAAGAATTGAATTTTACGCATGATTTGATTTTGGTTTATGGGACATTTTTTGCAGTTCTTGCAAATTTCGCATAATTATGAAAATCGTGATAAGTTTGCTGATGGTTCTATGCTGAATGTATGTCAAAACTTAATATATTACTTTAAGTTGTACGTTGTCTTTGGCTGTTATAAATTTGTCATGTTCCTTCTTTGTTGTCATTTTATATTGAGTAAAAAATTAAAACAAGTACAAATTTAAATTATTCACTTCGGTTCCGCTCATTAATACCGTAAGATGTCGTTTTTGAATATTTTTTTTTTGAATATCATAAATTATGCTGTATTTGTAGGTTTTAGAAGAGTTATTTGTTGGGATAATGCATCCTATTAGCCGCTCATTTATACCGTAAGATGTTTTTTTTAATATTTTCTTTTGAATATCATAAATTATGCTGTATTTATAGGTTTTAGGAGAGTTATTTGTTGGGATAATGCCTCCTATTAGCCGGTCAAATCTTGGACTACGTTCCCGTCGTACAATAGTGAGTCAAAATATCCGTCATTGTATTCCTTGCTCTACGGTAATACAATGCAGGCAAAACACTTTCTGTCTAATATACAAAAATATAATGGATGTTTTCAAATGTCGTCATTTGGATCCGAAGTTGTCGATTAAACCGGCTACAATCCAAGTTATTATGTAATGGCGCCTCTTTATTTTCAAAATTATCAATTACTTCAATCTTTAAAATAATTTGATTCAAGGGCAAATTCACCATAGCACCCGCTCTATGTTACCCCCACCAAACCAAGATATTTTTTTTTTTAATATATTTCGTTGGTGAGTCTATAATTGAATTGGATCAACGTTGTGCAATTTTCACTGCTACCAAACGTGAAATAATCGAACAATTTCAAAAATGTCAGCATGAGCGACCACAAACTCATTATTGGAGAAGAAAAACCCCTTTTGGGCCATACAAGACAGTATAATGCTCCCACTATCGCTACAGAAGGAAATACGTCCATCATCGGTTGTTTAACAATCCTCCCAATTACTTATATTGGAAGCCCACGTCAAATTCATGACTATGCTCAAGACGCGATGACATACATACGGAATTTCGGTCGCCGGGATTTATTTATCACTTTCACATGCAATCCGAAATGGACTGAAATTTTAAATCTTTTGCAGACAGGCCAACTTCATAATCCATAGTAAATAAAACATATGGCATTCGGTACTGCATGGCGTATACCCAACATGTACACAAATTATTGTTCAGTATACGCTCAATAGTTCAGTTAATAATGCCTATAAGGTATTTGACATATCATTGTGCAAGATATTATGTCTTTAAATTTTTAAGGATATGTCCGCAGCAGGCTAGTATTCAACACATTTTTCTTTTCAGTTGTCCCGCATTAGAAAATACAACGTGGACAATCGCCCATGTGCTGCATTTCGAATTTGCTCGAATGTGAAACATTTTCCCAAATTTGGTGTGCTCCATTCCGAATTCCCAAAAAATATTGGGAATATAATTCGAGCACATATAGCCTTGTGGATTGAAAACAAATGAGATCGTACGTGTTTTTCTGAGCACGTACAAGTTGAAAATGAACGCTGAAGTAATATTTAGCGTGTTTTTACAATATGTATTTAAAAAATAAAGTATCTACATTAGTTTTTATAGTAAAATTAAAGAAAATAAAAAGGGCTCATTTTATCAAAAACAGCGCGTAACATTTTTGAGATCAATCTGGAAACCCAACCACCATATGATCAAAATAAAAATAGAATCCATAAAAAATCTACTTTTAAGATTTCCAATAATACTTTTAATAAAGTTTCTTGCAGATGTGTGCCCATTATTATATCGATGTTGACAAGATCCATGCTCCACTTGTTTATAGGGCGTCATCAAAAATGTTTCTAAAGCGTAACCATTGTCTCCTACAAGCCAACTATTTTGCATACCATTTCCTCTTTTGTTAATGCTGTCTAGCTGCACTCATATGCCAAATAAAAGCATCATGGCTGGATACTGGTTTGCAGCTGTCCACAGCTTGCACACACTTTGTCTTCCAGGACTTTCATTACTCTCCACAATATTTTACACATTGTTGTGCGATCAACACTTATATTTGAATCATTTGCCACTACCCTCTGAAACCCACCAACAGCCAGAAATCTTTGCTGCTAACTGCAGGCTTTCGGGAATGGTACCCTTGTGTATGAAAGGACCAACTTCTCTCAAAATATCCATAAATGCTTATTTTCACACGTTCCAGTATCAATAGACATTTTCTGGTAGAAACCAGGGCGATTAATAAGCCAGCAGCCAAATTGCAAATCCCAATGAAACATATGTTTTTTATTGAACCCATTTCGTAACATATTGAACACAGCTATGCTTTCGAGCCGCACTTTCGCTCGAAATTGAGCACACCATTTTGCACAACATGGGAATTTAAAAAAGTATGGGAATTCAAAAACTGTCGGAACATGTCACATGGGCGAATATGTACTTTAAACGGTGCCATACAATTCGAGGAAATATGGCGTTATTGCAACTGAACACCAAGATTTTTTCTGCGTAAGGCGAAAGACCGTGTTTATGCATATACACATTCAACTCTTGTGAGCGGAGCAGTTTAGTCGGACCGGGCCGACCTTATGATACCCTACAGAACTACCACGAAAATTTAAATGTCTGTGGTTCAATATTTCGCGATATTTACAATCTCTGGACCGATTATAGGCTCCACTTTCTAACTCTGGCATATTTTGCAAATCTTGTTTTCTCAAGGCGAATACTTAGGCTATAAAATAAAATTTTGGTCACTTAAGATTTTGGTTGATTTGACCCATTGGATATTGATCGGTTATCATCTAACCAGCCGTTCTAAATATTTTGTTAGATCTGCATATAAAAATAGCTAGAAAATCGAACAAAAACTAAATTTTCGGTTCATTGTACCTCTAAAATATCATCTCAACCTCACAGAAAATTATAGGCGTCGTCCTTGACCATAACCGGGACTTCGTGTAAAATTGCAAAGCAATCAACGCGACATTTCCGCCCTCTAGTGGGTTAATACAGCAATATAATTTTCATCAATTTAAAGGTCAACCGCTCATCTTGGTCTATGTCCTTCAGGAGTAAATACGAGTATATAACTCCACAATACTAATGAAAAATTACAAATTTCACACCAAATTCTGCGTCCACCTGACCCGCTAAATATGGACTGGTCTTTATCAATACAATAATAGTTATTCTTTGGTCAGATCCCCTTCTCTCTGTAAAATTTCGGACATAATAACGTTTTTGGTCCAATTCATTTCATTGCTTAACAACCGAATTACCGCTTCCATTTTTAAAATTAAATATGAGTGCAAAAAATGCAATACAAAATACATCAATATCATTAGGAAAGGAACTCCTTTTTATGTTATGATGACATTTGTAAAAGAAGAAACATTAAATTATGATCCCATTATTGCATTCGAAATACTGTCGTGGCTGTCAACTTGTTGACATATTCCATATGAAAGGTTTAGTTCAGCCGTAAAAAGATCTGCCTTGATTGATATGAATAATGACAATGTTCAGCTTTCGATTCAAATATATATATACATGCAAGTACATACATACGCATTGTTCGTTTGAAACAATTGTTATACACTTGCATTTGTATGAATATATATATATATATCATTATTATTATGACTTATTTTTATTTTACAAAGGCAACAATTGTTTATTTTATAAGCTGGATAAATAAAAATTCAACATGATTATTAAAGAATAATTTATTTTACTTCATATTTAAATCACAAAGAGAGTTAGAGATGCACCATACGATTCGATGGTGCATGTAAAATGTGTCCAGACGACAATTTTTGTACAATTGGCATGAAATCGCTTAATTATTTAAATTTTTTATTTCATATAACTTTTTTTCCTTTCCATTGACTTTTACAAAACTTGAGCACACTTTAGGTGTAACTAAAGCAATAAATTTTTTATAGATATCACAATTGTATTTCCTTTTAAGTGTTTCTTTTGTTGGTCATCAATAATAAACCAACATTATCTGTGTTCCGGAAAAACATTTTCTGAAAAAATATTATTTTTACTCTTCATTTTAAGTCACATGTGAAATGCAAGCATTGCCCTTCTTAAGAATAGTCCAAAACTCGTTGTGTTTGAACAACTTTTGATATAGTTTTTTTCAATTGTGTTAAAGAACTTGAAGTTTGTATGCCTTGCTTTCGTGTTGCGGTTTAACCCACGGAATATTGATATGCCTCTCGAAAGTACTTGATACTGGCAGTATAAGAGAAAACTCTTTTAGAAAATGACATAAAGCATAACAACAATGTTGAATGGGTAAAAAAAGATTGACGAATAAGAGTTCGGTGTCCGAAGAAAAAAAAAACACGAAGAAAGTACATAAGTTGGTTGCAGGATCTTATATTTTTGATTAATATGGCTCATACAAGAATTTTCCCGATTTGTTCTTCGCTTATGCGAATATTCGTGTCTAATTATAGCGTAGATGTTATTTTTATTATTATATTTCAAACTCAAATATGTAACTATGATTTTTTTGATTCGTTGTTACCTTTTCAATGAATAGTTTGTGAAAGAAAAAAAAAAAATACTCGAACTCAAAAAAAAAAAAAAAAAATCTTTTGACAATTGATTTTAAAATTACCACGGTTTTGTGGTATTCCCTACACTTGACATCACTACCATCCACAAAAGGTTTTGAGGATTTCAGTTTTCAAGCTGCTTTAGGTATGCGACTTGCAGCTGAGAGATTCGTCATCGTTCAAAAACTACTGATGCGATTTGTAGCCTTGACGAAATTTGAATGGTATACTCAAGATACGATATCAAACAACCAAGAAACCAATTCGTTCAACAACATGCACTTGAATGAAAAAACAACGGTGGTAGACATCTACGTTTTAACGTGGCCACTGACATATATGGAATAAACAGAACAATTTCTCTTTTTGAACTCAATGGGTTTTTGTGATTGAAAAACGGAATTGCTTAGCTTAAGTGTAGTGATAACATCCGGAACAACAGTATGGTCACAGTATTGCATACTTGTGCTATGATTATACGAAATAAGTTCCAGAAACGTTGATCGGTAATAATTTAATTTCTATCGGAAAAAATATTGCTCAATTATTTCTCATCTATAGTGACATCTTTTAAAATTGTATGAATTCATAATCCTGTTTCAATGTAAGCTTCATCCGTTCTGAAAATTCATTCAAATCCTCAATGAATTGAAAAAATTTTTTTTCGTAACAACTGATATGAATAATCGTTGTTCAAAAAAGCCAATCGTACCTACCGCATTCACATCACGCAGCACCAAATAAAACGGAGGATTTTTCAGCGATGTCAACGTAACGTAACACATATATATTTGTCAATTTAGACACGGACAGCCGACCGTTCTTGTTGAGTGGTTGTAAGGCACTAATTTTATTTTAAAATATTTATCCTTAGGTTCTACTTAAACAACTCTTTCTTAGCCTAATCTCAAACACAAAATACTTATCAGTAAACTATTTGTTCTAATAATAGAATTTGATCTGTGGAGAGTTTCCCATCGTGTGCGTCATAAAATCTCACCACCAACAACAACAGTCTTATCAACGCTGCATGTGGGATTTTAGACTCTTATCTTAAAACAATCCAACGATCAAATCTTCTTGTACTACAAAATTCTGTTCAAAGTATTTTGAACATGCTGACGACTGGCAAGAAGAGCTGACAAATTAAAATTCTGTTCAAAGCATTTTGAACATGCTGACCACTCACAAAGGGATGACAAATACAACATTTATTTTATTTTTAAATAGTTTGATCCCTTGTGGTGGTTTGTTAAATCTACTTATACATTCTTCTACAAATCTAAAGCAATGTGAGCAGAATTATTCTATCATAATACATATTAATTATTACTAATAAGAAACTATTATATTTTATAATTAGGGAAATAATAAATATTATCAGCATCTAGGTAACAGCACCCACCATTCGTCGCAGCCAATTTTCTATGGAACATCGATAAGCACTTCCTCCACCTTCGTCTACTGCCTTCATCCTCCAGGCAACACCATTTCTCTGTGGCGATTTCTCCCTCCGCTCTTCATTAACTGGAGTTATCTTCCCGCGATGATGCACACCTTTGACTTCTTTGCGGCTTTCTTCATCGTCTTCAATTTTCACTACACTTTTTTCTGTTTTTGTGTATGATATCTTCTGTGCCAACTTCTTTCTAAACCTGGATAAGTGATTAAATTTAGCACAATGTAAATTACCTTCGCGGATTAGTGAACTGTATTCCCTTTTTACACCAAACGTCACATCATCCTTGGCTTCCAAATCCATATGGACAACATAACTTTCTTCTTCATTGCTTCCTTCTGCAATTCCTTCGTCTATGGAGTAAACATCACAATTCTCATCTATGCTCTGGATATCCAATTCTTGTTTTCCAAAATCCTTCACGTCATCTTCCTTTTTGTTAAGCTGGCCCATAGATTCTGCCTCGCCAAATTGCTGGGTTTTTTCTTGTATCTGCTTTTCATAGACTTTTGGTTCTAGTTCATGTTTTTTCTCCAGTGGACTGTCTCCATCACTGCCTTTTGTAACTAAATTCCCTCCACAGTGAGGGCTTGCCGGGGGCACCAAAATATCATTGGAGGGTTCCAGCTTATTACACAGCTCCTCCTTTACATCAAAGTATATGTCCTCCATACGCTTCAATTTGAAGAACATATCTTCAGAAAACTCCACATTTGAATTTTTTGGAATCAAATTTTTGATTTCCATATATGAAGCCTTCAAATATCCCATTTCGGATAGGGCTTTCTCTTTGGACATTGTAGGCAATTCCATTTTCACTTCATCGCATCGCTCAATTACGTAATCGGCTTCATTATATATTTCCTCCAATGCGAAATCATATATTTTCATGTTCTTGGCGTAGATCGGGCAATAGAATTCCAGATAATCCCGCTTGATGCCATCTACTTCCTTCAAAATGGTTTCACAAATTTGGGTCACCTTCTCCAGATCTGCTGTTATATTTTCATCCTTGATTTCGGATGCATGTTGCTTCAGTTCAGCCAACTTGTCTTTAATAATCTTCACCCATTCCTTTAGTAGACCTTCTGGTCGGAAGAGTATTCTTTTCGTTAAATATGCACATATGGCGTTTAACTCCTGTGCGTCTCGATTAAACCGCCTGTACATTTTCGTTCTCTCCTTCTCATCAAGTCTTTTTTCCCAAGACTCTATGGAGAAGTCTAACTCCATCTCCATTTTATTTTATAAAAAACTGTTCACCTCGTAGAACAGAAAATTTAGCAATTCTTGAGCTCCTTACTCAAAATTGCTTTTATATTTTTTTCACTTTTGCTGGTACTACTGAGTCTCTTACCACGGGTGGGGGAAAACTCAGTTTTTCGAAGGACCAAAAATATTTAAAATATACAGACAGCCGCAGCTCATCTGTATAAAAAATAAAGACATGAACAGCCGACCGTTCTTGTTGAGTGGTTGTAAGGCACTAATTTTATTTTAAAATATTTATCCTTAGGTTCTACTTAAACAACTCTTTCTTAGCCTAATCTCAAACACAAAATACTTATCAGTAAACTATTTGTTCTAATAATAGAATTTGATCTGTGGAGAGTTTTCCCATCGTGTGCGTCATAAAATCTCACCACCAGCAACAACAGTCTTATCAACGTCGCATGTGGGATTTTAGACTCTTATCTTAAAAGACTCCAACGATCAAATCTTCTTGTACTAAAAAATTCTGTTCAAAGTATTTTGAACATCCTCCATACTATGGTGGAGAGTATAAAAAGGGTGTTATATGGGAATATAAATAATTTTTTGTATGAAGATTTATTACCAAATACGAATACAAAGTACCAAATTACAGCGAATTCGGTTGAAAAACTAGCACAAAAATCCTAAAATTGTGGGGGTAGCGTTGCTGTGATATGGCATTCCGGAATTTGGTTGTTAAATATCTTCTTCACAGAAAATGTTCAACATAAGTCCTCATGGTTGATGGTGTGACAAGTTTGGCTGATTAAATTCAAGGACTTTTTGCTAGTTCTCAATTTTTGAAAAATAAACCCCTCATATATTTCAGCTAAGTTCATAGTACAATATTTGAAATTTATATTTGAATACTAAATTCCAATCGCAATTTATTCCTCTTTGTAGCAAATGTATTTAAAGAAAACCTATTTTTATTTTTATTTCAGATTAAAAAAAGCTGTTGAACAAACTGGAACAACTTCTATGAAAAAACGCCCAGTGTTTTAAAGAGTGAATTAAAAAAGCAAAACACGGAAAAAATCAAAATTATTTGTATGCACAAACCGTTAAAGTTCATTAATCATACTCCTGTGAACTCCCGTTGTCAATATAAAGCGCGTGTGTTCCGGCTTTTCCTTACCGTAGTCGCAACAGCACAGTTGTATAATAAATTTTAATTTAAATTGAACGTGTTTGGGCTGTCATTCGTATTGCCATTTTCACCTTTCATTGTCACATCGTGTATGAAAGTAACAATGCCTGGAGCGATATGTCGCGAACGTGCGTAATGTTACCGTCGTTTTGTTGTTTGTGAAGTCTCCGTATCCTCTATCTACCTTAGAATTGGAACGGAAAACGCGTATCGATATAAAAGTACAATCTCATTGGTGTATTTGTATTTGTGCCAGTAAATACTATAGTGATACATTATCGTATCTATGTGTATATATAATATAAAATAAACACAAACGTATGTACACAGCGCAAACAACATATAATACTCGTACATAACGCGCAATAACGTTGTATTCCTATTTGTATTTCTGTGTCTCGGTAAAGCAAATTTTAATTTTTGAACGTGTCGGCATTATTGTGAAATGGACAATGTGTGACATCAACTGTATCTGGTTATTTAATCTACTTGTGGCATTTGTTTTAATTATACAACAGCAACAACATCATGTTGTTGCTGGCCTCAAGCTACAGCAGCACGGGCAGCAGCAGCAGCAGGAGCATGAGAAGCAGCTTCATCATCAAAAGTCACCATACTCTGACATTACATCATATGCTTCGGTGCTGGCCACAAAATACTTACATCAGCATTCATTACCCAAAGCAAATGTGGTAAAACGTGAGATAAAAAATGACAAGAATACGGATTTTATAACATATTTAAGTGGTAAGTAAGTAATGGTGCAGAGAGAAATGTCCGATACTCGGACACCAAACAAACTGACAAACATCAACAAAAATATTAAATAAAATGAAATGAATTTTAATACACAGACACAGATAAATGAAATGATAGTCTGTCAGCCCGTCAGTCTGTATCTTTGTCTGACAGACAAATATATGAGTTGTGCATATGACAAGGATATGAGGGTCAGATATAAAAATACAACTATATTGTGTATGAAGATTTTAGTAGTACTTTGGGGACTAGTTGATTTAATAGACATGCCCTGTCACATAATGAGCCATGAAACAATGCTTGATTTCCCTAAACGTAAAATATTTATCAAGTACTTAGGAAAATAAATTACCTAAAACGGACATTTGTATGGGGCTTGAGGAATGGAAGAAAAAAGAGAGACTAAAACATATTCACATGGTGAAGGAAGATTAATGGCTATAGTTTGCCTGCAAACAAATTACGCTTTGGATGCAAAGCTATGTATTGGCTACACTATGAATTTATGACTGAAATTTCAGATAATTAGACAGCTCAAAGCGAAAAAAATTGTATTAAGGAGGTGTTATGTTTGACCGCACAAAAATAAGAACAAAAAACCATTGAGCGGAGCAGCATAGTCGGACAGGGCTGATCATATAATACCCTACATAACTACCAATGAGCTCTAAGTTTATGGGAATCTATATTAATACTCTCTTGATCTTTTCCGAATCATGTTTTCCCCTAGTAAAGATGTGCACCAAAATATTCAAATTTTGTTTTTTTTTTTAACCTAAAAATATTGGTACATTTGCACCGTAAAGTAATGAGACTGCCATTAGAATTAGCTGTTCAGATCGCTTTCCTCATGGAAAAATTGTGATGTTCGGCCGATAATTGTGGCGTCCAGTGCAATTTGATAACAAGAAAAAAATAACCGTTTCGTTTCACTTTATTCCCGAAATATCATATGATTATCATTGAAAATCATAGGCGTCATTCTTGACCGGTACGTCAAGCAAATAAGCCATAAGCCATACATTTCCGACACCTAGTGTGGTAATGGTAATACTAAACAATATCAAAATATGTTGGCACCTGTAAGCATTTAAGTGAATCTCCCACATCACAATATAATTGATGTGAATTTAAAGGTCAATCACACTCTTGGATATACATTCGACTTCTCGGGTCTATGTCCTTCAGGAGTTAATACATACAGCATAGAATAAAAATTTTATTATTTTTCACACATAAGTCTGGGTCCAGTTGACCCGCTAAATATTGACCGATCTACAAAACATTTATGCTCATTCTATGGTCCCGTGTACAATTTCGTGGTGTTACGGTCATAGTTGTAACCTCTAATGTGAAAAGAAAGACAGAGAAAAATAACGTTTTTGATTGATTTCTTTCTCTAAATATTAAAGGATAATTACGAATAATAATAGGTGTCTTACTTGGCTAGAACCCGTCCGAAGTACAAATTCGTGACGATTGGTCCAAAACTGTGGCATGTATCGTGTTTCCAATCTTAAATGACCAGGAAGTAAAATTTGGTCAAAATCAGAAATGTTAGACTCATAATTTGTAATTCGTAATTTGTTTTTCCTATTATCAGTAATTATAATAGCCACCAGTTCAGTAACTCCGCTAACGTCTAGTGTTTTCTATCTCTCCATTGTCACATTAATACACATTGGAATAGAATTTGTGTAAAATGAAAAATTTTGGACATTATATTTTTTGCATTTTGAAAAAAAAAATATTTCAGTTTTTGAAGCTTTTTTAATTTTTATAATTCTACCACCATTTGAGAAAACGAACATGAATTGAATAAAAGTATGCATCAGCAATAATTGGGAGATATCCAGAAGCGAAATGCTGATGATGGATTAAAAGTTATAATGACCGAAAATCTGTGATGGGTTACCATCATAGCTGACATGAAAACAAAATGTGAACATTACTTAAAATTATATCTTGGGACTTGAAATTGGTTTCCTAAAAATACCAAGGTATGTACACTTAAGAACATGATACAACCATGAGGTAAGAGGAAGACTAAATCTAAGTTCGTTAAAAATATTATAATGTGAAGGGATCCCAGGTAGGTGGTAATGGGTATGAAGGATTTTATTGGTCTTTGAACGATTAATGCAAAACATGTGAATATTGTAGAAAATATATTAGTGTATAATCCTATTGAGACAAGTCAAGCTGTAAACATTAACAAGCTGCTAAGGTATTAGTACCGAAATATATATATAGTCGAACAGTAATTGGGGGTACTATAATACTTATATCAATCCTATCCATAAATAGTAGCATTTAAACTAAATACAAATAGTTTTCTACGTGAACTATCCTATGTTAATCATTTTAGTAGGGGCAGCGAAGCGCCACGGGTTTATATAAAACTTAAAACGTTCGACTACATCATTTATATGTAATTTCCTTTGCACGGGTTTTTCTCATTGTTTTACAATTCTCAATGCAACTGCTGAAATGCATTAATGTCTCTTTCATATCTGTGCTGTTTAAGAAACTGTTCTTCTTTTTCCTTAAGCATCCTTCATATTATTAATTAATGTCGTTTGAGTGATTCATTATCCATGTTACATTTTCATAATCTTTTCCAGTGGAATAAGTGGAAACACAAACGCATTCATACATACGTACGTATGTGTATATGTGTTACGAAAACTGTGGTAATTAAACTGTTTCTTAATAAGGATAATTATGATGAACAACCCAAAAAGAGATCTCTGCGAAATCTTGGAGAAAATTCAACAAAACGAAAAAAAACGTGAAAATGTTTCTTAAATTCCATATAAACGTTTCACTTAAAATGTGACATGCGTTTGTAGAGCATGTCGTTGACAAGGCGACGCATGTAAATTACGTAGCTTTAATTATTCTCATCGTTAAAATTCTACTTAGTAACCAAAAGGAACGAAGAAAAAGAAGAACATTAATCAAGGAAATAAATATTTGTTGCCTTATAATGTAATGAGATTGGTTTGTCGGAGTGCGAGGAATTAAATAAATTCATTATAAATTAGCAAAAAGTCATACAAATATAACCTTGTTATTGTTATTGAATATTGATAAGATTTTGGTTTGGTTTTCTCAGAGGAACGATAAAGCTAAATCACAATGTATCCATTGGTGCCATTATTTATAATAGCAGTGTATCAACATTGAAATAAAACTAAATACATTTATCGTCAGAGTATTTAATTGTCTGTGGTCATGGGCACGTATGAGCAACTAAACGATCACATTAAATATTACTCAACCGCACTGAAGACCGAAATTGAATGTGTGTTGTTTTTCGAAAGACTTAACGTTAACATGGGAACTTCGTTAATATTATAATATAGATTTATTGAAGAATTTGTATAAATTACGCACTTATAATAATGAGAGGCAAACTCGAGGTCTAGGTGTAAAAAATTCCTATTCGGAATGAAAGACCTTGGAAGGTCCAGAAGGAAAAATTCGAAGATACTCGCTAAATTTATTGAAACGGATCTGTTTTATTATCTATTTTTATCTATTATCTATACTTTCATTATCTATTATCTATACTATTAAAATATTAATATATCAATTTCTCGTCTTTGAGGACCCAACTTAAAATCATATGATAAATATTTTTATAGAATATTGCGAGGAAGAAAAAACATATTGTGATAAGGAATCACCTTACTAAAAAATACTGAAGAAATGTAATTTGAGAAAATATATACAATAGCTAAAAATCAAGATATGGAGCATTCTCGTCTCCGAAATTTGACCTATAGCGAATTTTTAAACGAATTCGTCCGAATTATATTAAATATATATATATATATATATATATATCTATGCGAAATACCTAAACAAACCGGACTATTGTCGGTTTTATTAAATGTAGAATATTTCAAGGATGAAAAATATAATTTTGTGATAATTTTAGTCCGGTTCAATGAATTAAGAGCCACAAAGACACACAAGGACTTGAGGTAGAAGGACAATGTGTTATCAAGATATAAAGCTATGACTACATATTATCACGCCATACCTCTGAATTTGGACTTATGGCGAATTTTTCCTTCACCAATATCTCTCATCTCTCTGGATTCTGCCTCGCAGTGTTATCAAAAAATCTGTTGATAGCAAATTAAAATAAGTTATTTGGATGCCAAGTCAGGACAAGAGCGCCGATGTGTGAGAGCTTGTATTGTCATCTGGCACAGTAATTAGCATTCTATTGTCGGTTTTTAAATACCCTGCACAACTATGCTATCAGGGTATTATAGCTGTGTGTAGCCCAAAGATTTGTAACGCCGCGAAATATTGGCGCAAGACCTACCTTTAAGTAAACCGATCATCATATCTCGACTACCTGAGTCAATTTAGAGTTGTGTGTCCGTCCGGCAAAATAAGCACGACCTATTTTGATGAAGATGGTCAATATATAGCGTGTCAAATGGACTCAAAGTCCGGAAGGACACGGATCCGAGATGTTGATAATGTATCCATGAGGAGTGATTGACTTTTAAATTAAATTAGAACGGCTGCTTAAATGATGATCGGTCAATATTCCGAGGGTCAAATCAACCGGAACCTAAAGTGAACAAATTTGCATATTATGGTATAAATATTTATCTCGGGAAAACCAGTTTTGGAAAATATGCCAGGGTTAAAAAGTGAAGCTGTTGACCTACAATTCGGGCAAGATGATGCAAATATTACGAAATGTTGTACAGGCTCAGAATATAGGACCGCAGAAAGTTATATTTTCGTGGAAGTGGTATAGGATATCATATGATGATAAGGGTTGCATGGAACAACTTTCTATTGATTATTTTTTACGATGGGGTTTGGTAACCAATTGGAACCCACATGTTAAATTAATGCCAAATGGTTCAAGGGTGACCCCTATCCCCTATACTTTAAAGGGTCGGAAATTATTATTTCGATGAGTTACAAACGGAAACTCGAACTTAATATACCCTCAATACTATGGTGGAGGGTATAAAAGTCGTTGCTTTGTTAAATTAAATCTATAAAATTCAAAGTACAATTGTGATATTTAAAATAACGTTAAAATCAAGAATAGTTCGATAACATTTTATATAAACTTCAAACTTTTTTAAATGTAATATTTTTGATTGACGTCAAAAATTTGAGCTAAAAGTTTGACCTTTATTTCAATTCGATTAAACTTTTACTTTGAACCGAAATCCAAATATATGAAATTTGTTACACAGCAAGAACTATGTAAATAAATATTTATTATCATATCTAGTTTTATAATGGATTTTTGATAAGCACACGAATAAAATAAAATTTATATTTTCCACCTGCCAAACAAAAGAGAAACAAAAATTCATAGCTGTTCGTTCGTTCGAAATGAATGAATTTTGGAAAAACATATTTTCAATAAAACAAAAGGCACATAGCACAAACAAACAGACAGAGAGATGATATGAAAAAGTTCAAAAATTATGATATGTTGAGCATTTTTGTAGCCACGAAAAAATAACTCAAATTCAAGCACACACGCTCACACGTCCATTTATTTCTATAAAAAAACAAAATGAAAATGGCTTTCATTTTCAAACGTTGCCTGATATACAATGAGAAAAAAGTGTATATATAAATAAAAAACTTTGATGAAAGGAAAATTTGCTTTAGAATAAAGAAATTAGCATAATATTTGTTTTGTTTTTTTGGAGGGGGAGCAACAACAACGAAAAAAGGTCTGAGATATTATATGAGAAAATAAATAAATAATTCAAATTTGAAAACTTAGAAAACCCAACTAAGTGGGTATCGAAAAAAAATATATATGTAAGTGGAATGGGGGTTGCTGCAAATACTTGCGGTTGGGGATTTGGGTTAAAAAATGCAAAACAAATTGAGAAATAAAAAACCCCACAAAATAACAGAGGGTTTTACATAGCCTATCCCAAACTTCGAAAAAGGATAATGTAAAAAGAATTGAAGAAAATTAAAGATAATGCTTTCGATGAATAGAAGGTTTATTATACCAACGGGTATCATAAAACAATATATAAATAATGTTCATTTAGTAAAATCTATTTTAAGACATGTTTTTTTATGAAATATTAAATTTTTGTCATGCCATAAGGTACAACAATGTCGGCACTAAGTGTGAATATTTTTGGAATAAGGTCTGGTGGAATTTTAAATACCAAATATGGAATTAAAACCCTCAGGGAAAAATTTTA
>NW_026886091.1:0-7566 GCF_032173495.1 Musca vetustissima
CAAAAGTTTGACGAAAGTATATATGGGAGCTATATCTATATCTAAATCCGAACCGAATTTAACACACATCGTTCTAAACTTATTTCAGTACCCTATGCCAAATTTCGTGCAAATCGAAAGACTTTGGTACCTATATCGGACGAAACTATATATGGGAGCTATATCTAAACATGGACCGATTTGCTCCAATGGGGTTCGTCCTGGGCCAAATAAGTGACATGTGTCAAATTTCATCTACATCGGATCACAAATGCGACCTGTACTTTGTTAACAAAAATACATGGACGGACGGACATGCATAAATCGAAATAAAAAGTGATTCTATGCATATTCTCAAAAGGAATCATGTGTCTATCTCGTTTTCTTTTGTCTGTTACAAATATATGCAGAAAGACATAATACCCTGTACCACAGTGTGGTGAAGGGTATTAAAAGGGTTTATATGGGGACAACCCCAAAAAGCGGGCGAATATTAAAAATTGTTGGTAGGAAGATTTGTTACCATATACGACTACAAAATACCAAATTGCAGCGAATTCGGTTGAAAAACTCAAGAACCCCAAAATACCAATATTTGGGGGTACCCTTATATGGGGGCTACCGGAAAAAAATGGACCTATATTCATAATTTTTTGTGGAGAAATTTAGTACCTATTAAGAACTCAAAATACTAAATTACAGCCAATTCAGTGGAAAAATACGATCAAAACCCCCAATATACTGGAAATTAGGAGGTAACGTCATATGGGGGCTACCAGAAAAAGTGGACCAATATTTATCATTTTTTGTGAAGACAATTATAACTCAATGTACCAAATTTTAGCGTATTTGGTTGAAAAATGCGGTCAAGAACTCTAAAATACACATAATTGGGAGTTACTGTTATATGGGAGCTATGCCTAAACGTGGACCGATATATCCTATCTTTGAACTTGACTTGCATGCAGACAAAAGACAAACCTAGACAATATAGCGTGATTACAACAGACGGACGGACGACAGACGGACAAAAGAACGGGCATGGCTATATCGTCTTAGAATTTTACCCTAATCAAGAATATATATATATATACTTTATAGGGTCGGAAATGAGTATTTCGATGAGTTACAAACGGAATGACATATTATGGTGGAGGGTATAAAAATGAACTGAAGAATTATTTTCTACAGAAGAAGGTATTACCACGACCTTACATTTTTTGTTCTATTGAAAACAGTCTTGATATTAGGGACCCAGGATTTTTTCCTGAGTATAATACATTTTTCTATGAAATTTAAAAATCCATACGAATAATATGAAAATTACTTTTCGAAAATAGAGACAATAGCTAGAAATGTACCGAAAGTAAACCTGTTCCGACTACTGTTTAATGAGACTTTTTTCCCTACTGAGAAACCTAAATACATTGGAACTCCGCCTCTGCCTCTGTGGCGTTAAGTAAAGGTGTTGTGTGTTTAAAGATTTATGGGATTATCTTTAGGAAAAGTTCAGCGTTTTCTTAAAATGAAATGTTTCAAATGAAAAAAGCAAAATTTTTATATATTTATATTAAATTTCTATATACTAAAGTTTTGTAGAATTTGTACCCATTTTGCTTTTTTATCACTTTTTTGCTGATGCAGAATATGTAGCTGTGTTTTGCTTTGCTCCCCTATCAAAAAGTAACTATCCATTTAATAGTGTTAGTGAGAAAAGATATTCGTGGCAAATGTCTGTAGCTAAAAATAATAACTACCACTAGACGGAAGGGGAGGTGGGGTAGAAGTGCAACACTCGGAGATAGTATTCAGGTTTAGGGGAATTAGTTGTTCAGTTCTTCGCATTTGTTCGTGGAAATTCATCATTATTAGGATAATGTCATCAGTTTTTGTTTTCGTTCATTCTTTCGTGATATCAAATCATCATTAATTGTACGAACGTAGAAAAAATTTGTCATTGACTAAGAATTTTGCTGTTCTAATCTGTCCAAGTTTTTTATTCGACGATAATAGAGATTGATAGCAGTTGCTGAGTCCATGGCGAAGAAATATTTTTTGTTACCTAATAGATGAACACAGAAGTGACAAGGACCATACGATATAGGACAAATTTTCTACAGAAAAAAATCAAGAGACCGCAGGAGGAAATATGCTCAGAGACCTGAGGAATATTTTCTCCCTTTCCAACTCTGTTCCTAGACACCTGAGGAATTCATTTTACTATACTCCTGGTTTTCTAAAGGATATTTCTTCAAGGATACGCAAGGCGTGGATTTTTTAAAAGATACGCAAGGCGTGTTTTTTTAAAGGATACTCAAGGCGTGGATTTTTTAAAGGATACGCAAGGCGTGTTTTTTTAAAGGATACGCAAGGCGTGTTTTTTTAAAGGATACGCAAGGCGTGGTTTTTTAAAAGGATACGCAAGGCGTGTTTTTTTTTAAAGGATACGCAAGGCGTGGTTTTTTTAAAGGATACGCAAGGCGTGTTTTTTTTAAAGGATACACAAGGCGTGGTTTTTTTAAAGGATACGCAAGGCGTGGTTTTTTTAAAGGATACGCAAGGCGTGGTTTTTTTAAAGGATACGCAAGGCGTGGTTTTTTTAAAGGATACGCAAGGCGTGGTTTTTTTAAAGGATACGCAAGGCGTGGTTTTTTTAAAGGATACGCAAGGCGTGTTTTTTTTTAAAGGATACGCAAGGCGTGGATTTTGAAAGGATATTTTTTCAAGCATACACAAGTCGTGGATTTTTTAAAATATATTTTTTCAAGGACCTACACAAGGCATGGATTTGTTAAAAGATATTTTTTCAAGGACCTACACAAAGCATGGATTTATTAAAAGATATTTATTCAAGGACCTACACAAGGCGTGGACTTATTAAAGAATATTTTTTCATGGACCTACACAAAGCGTGGATTTTTTAAAAAATATTTGTTCAAGGACCTATACAAGGCGGGGATTTATTAAAGAATATTTTTTCAAGGACCTACACAAGACGTGGATTTATTTAAGAATATTTTTCAAGGGCCAACTGAGGCGTGGATTTATTTAAGAATATTTTTCAAGGGCCAACTGAGGCGTGGATTTATTTAAGAATATTTTTCAAGGGCCAACTGAGGCGTGGATTTATTTAAGAATATTTTTCAAGGGCCAACTGAGGCGTGGATTTATTTAAGAATATATTATCATTTGCCACATCATTATTTATCTACGCCAAAGGAGCTCTGCCAAGCCACGGCACCGAGCCAGCCAGCCATACATTCAGTCAACAATGACTGAGGCTTGAACATTTTTCGGGCTAAATGGCTTAAAAACTGATTTGACTTTCGCATCCACCTGTCTCATTGTCAAGGCGAAAATGTCATTAAATGTCCTGGCACAGCAACGCAACGACGACGACATTTGCTGGAGATGTCTATCAAATGGCATGTGTTTGCTTGTCGTTCCGTCTCTCAGTACGTCCGTCCGTCCGTCTGTCTGCCACCTCATGATATGAGCAAATAAAGGTAATTTATTTATTTGTTTTGTCAGAGTTGTTTGCTGTTCTGTTTGTATTGTTTTTATTTAAGTCAGACTAATATTTAATTTTGTTTACGTATGTCATTTATATGCCATGCTTATTTATATACCCCAAAATCTTTTTAGATTTACAAAATAAATAAATAAATGAGATATGTTTATACGTAGGTATTTTTAGGTTTAGCAATAATTGTTTAAATTGAGGGGAATTGGATTAAGTTAAGTAGATCAGAGGTCGAATTTGATTTTTTACTAACTTCCATGGTCATTGAAAAAATATTCTTTAATAAATCCAGGCCCTGAATGGTCTTAAAAAAAATTCTTTAAAAAATCCAGGCCTCGAATGGTCATTGAAACAATTTTCTTTAATAAATCCACGCCTTGTGTGGATCTTTCAAAAAATATTCTTTAAAAAATCCAGGCCTTGAATGGTCGTTGAAAAAAAAAAATTCTTTAAAAAATCCAGGCCTTGAATGGTCATGGAAAAAAAATTCTTTAAAAAATCCAGGCCTCGGATGGTCATTGAAAAAATTATCTTTAATAAATCCACGCCTTGTGTGGATCCTTCAAAAAATATTCTTTAAAAAATCCAGGCCTTGAATGGTCATTGAAAAAAAAAATTTTCTTTAAAAAATCCAGGCCTCGAATGGTCATTGAAAAAATGTTCTTTAATAAATCCACGCCTTGTGTGGATCCTTCAAAAAATATTCTTTAAAATATCCACGCCTTTCTTTAAAAATACACGCCATTGAAAAATATTCTTTTATAAATTCATGCCTTGAATGGTCATTGAATTCTTTAATAAATTCATGCCTTGTGTGGGTCCTTCAAAATATATTCTTTAATAAATTCATGCCTTTTGTGGGTCCATCAAAAAATATTTTTTTAAAAAAATCCACGCCTTGATGGTCCTTGAAAAAATATTCTTTAATAAATCCTCGGCTTGTGTAGGACCATCTGAGCCATAATCGTGGATTTTTAAAGCGTATTTTCTCAAGGACATTGTGAGCCATAAGCGTGGATGCTTTTGGTTTTCAGACTAATAGACCTAATAGACCTGAGTTTTTAGGATTTTTTCAGGGACTATCATTGCCATACACCTGTTTTTTAAGAAAATATTTTTTCAGGTGCCATAGCACGTCTATGAAGGAGTCATAAGCCTTAAGATTCTTTATTGAAACTCCTTGCCCTTCAATTCCTTTGTCTTCAATTTGGGTATTCAATTTGTTTATGAATATTCCGTAGCCTATGGTTGCCTATGTTGGTTTCACGACCCATCAACTCGTTATGGAGGTTCCTTGACTCTTCAGCCTATTTATGGAGGTTCCACAAATCTTGGCCCTTTATCTCGTGTATTTATACCCTTCACCACACTGTGGTACAGGGTATTATGTCTTTGAGCATATGTTTGTAACAGGCAAAAGGAAACGAGATAGAATCTCTTTTTAAGTCGATTTATGTATGTCCGTCCGTTCGTCTGTCCATGTTAAATTGTAAACAAAGAACAGGTCGCTTTTATGATCCGAATTGGATGAAATTTGGCATAGGTCACTTATTCAGCCAAAGGACGAACCCTATTGAAATTGGGAAAATCGGTTCATATATTTTACCGATTTAATGTAAACGGTCCCTATATATCTTTCGATTTGCACGAAATTTGGTACAGCCTTATCATTTAGGTCTAGAATGATGTCTGCCAAGTTTCGAGAAAATCGGTCCAGATTTAGATATAGCTCCCATATATAGTTTCGTCCGATTTCATGTAAATGGTGCCCCAAAGTCCCTATATATCTTTCGATTTGCACGAAATTTGCTATAAAGTACTGAATTAGGAGCAGAATGCTGTGTGCCAAGTTTCCCAAAAATTGGTTCAAATTTAGATATAGCTCCCATTTATAATTTCGTCCGATTTAACGTAAATGGTGCACCAAAGTCCCTATATATCATTCGATTTGGATATAGCTCCCATATATAGTTTTGTCCGATTTTATGTAAATGGTGCACCAAAGTCCCTATATACCTTTCGATTTACATGAAATTTAGGACAGCGTACTGAGCTAAGTCTAGAATGATGTGTGCTAAGTTTCGTGAAAATCGGTCTAGATTGAGATATAGCCCCCATATATATTTTCGTCCGATTGAAGGTAAATGGGGCAACAAAGCACCTATGTATGCTTCGATTTGCACGAAATTTGGCATAAAGTACTGAATTAGGTCTAGAATGACGTGTGTTAAGTTTCGAGAAAATTTAAATTTATTTACATAATTTCCCATTGTAAGAAGCAACTCTATATCTGACCAAAATTTAGTATAGGTTGCGGAATGAAATGTTTATTTTAATGTTAATGGTCCTTCAAAAATGCGACGTCCGTTAGGATCCCATCTGTTGAATATACCCATATTGGTGACGGGTATCATATAGTCGGCCCCGTCCGACTTTACTACTTTCCTTACTGGTTTTTAAATATTTTCAAAAGAATTTTTTGCATGGTCCATCAGTGCTTTAGACTTAATTCTATTTGTAAACGCTTTGTAAAAGGCAAAAGAAAACGAGATAGACACATGATTCCTTTTGAGAATATGCATAGAATCGCTTTCTGAGTCGCTTTAAGCACGTCCGTCCGTCTCACCGTATGTACGTCCAGGTTAAATTGTAAATAAAGTACAGGTCTCATTTATTAACCGAATTGGATAAAATTTGTCTCAGCTCATTTATTTGGCCCAAGGACGACCCCAATGGAAATTGGAAATAAATCGGTTCAGATTTAGATATAGTTCTCATATATATTTTAATTCGTTTAATTTCATGTTGGGATATACAAGTAGAATATACCCAAAGTGATGAAGGGTATCTTATAGTCGGCCCAGTCCAACTTTACTACTTTCCTGACTTGTAAAGTTTTCATTTAGACTATTAATAATAGTTGGTCCTTTAGCTCGTCTATGAAGAAACCATTGCACTTCATGTTATGTATGGAGACTCCTTGTCCTTTAAATTCGTTTATTGTAGATCCATATCACTTCAATTTGTTTATAAAGGGTCCGTTGTCTTTTTAATCGTCCATGGAAGTTTCATGACCCTTTAATTCGCTTATGGAGGCTCCATGACCCTTCAGTACCATAATGGAGGCTCCTTGACCCTTCAGCTCCTTTATGAAAACTCCGTAGCTGTTAATATCGTCAATGGAGACTTCTTGGCCCTTCAGCTCGTCTATGGTTGTTGACATGTTTATTTGAGGAGGCACCTTGGCACTCCAGCTCCTCAGTAGAGACTCTCTTGGCAGGTTATATATTGCTCGAATCTAATTTATTTACTGCCTTAAACTCAAAATTGAGCGAATAAGGGCAGTGCATGATAGCCTAGCTTACTCTTTGATTTTTCCTATAAACCATTAAATTACACAATAAAGACTTGTTCCTCCTTTGCCATTTATACCACTCGTAGAGCTTCAGCTCGTCCCTACGACTTCTCAGACTTCTCGAGGATACCACTCGTAGAGCTTCAGCTCGTCCCTACGACTTCTCAGACTCCTTTCAGCTCACCTTTAGAGACTACCTTTATCTGGCGTATAGAGACTACCTTCAGGTCGATTATAGAAACTTCATTCTTCAGAGTCCCTTCTGCTTATCACAGAATCTGCCTTCAGCTGATCTACGGAATCTCCTTTCAGCTCGTCTTCGTCAGTAAGTCTCTATCCGGTTTTAGATTGTCAATAGAGGCTCCCTCCTTCAACCCTTCTACAAAGACTCACTTCAGCTGGTCCATAAATATTACCTTCAGGCCGGCTATAAACACTCCCTTCAGTTCGTCTATAGAGATGCCTTGAGGTCCTCTATGTAGAATCCCTTCTGCTAGAATTAAGATACAATTCATATGTATCTTGAATTAATTATCACTCCTTAATAAATGAATTGACCTACATAGGATATTCTGCCAGATTACAAACCGATGGTTCCCGAGTTGAAATTCGGGCGAAAAACGATACATTTTTTTCAAAG
Organism: Musca vetustissima; assembly: GCF_032173495.1. NCBI lineage: Eukaryota > Metazoa > Arthropoda > Insecta > Diptera > Muscidae > Musca > Musca vetustissima. Next base: position 7,498 of record NW_026886091.1, read on the forward strand.
TGATTTTTGAACATTTGTAAAAGGAGGCTTACATCGCCTCCAGATGATATGTGTCCAAAACCCCTCCCT
>NW_026886092.1:0-7527 GCF_032173495.1 Musca vetustissima
GCCGATGACATCGATATTATGGGTCGAACATTGCGAGCGGTGACAGCCACCTTTGAACAAATTGAAAAGAGGTCTGCCGAAGTGGGTCTGACTGTAAACGGCGAGAAGACCAAGCTGATGGTATCAACGCGCAAGACGTCCAATCGACTTGAAATTTGAGACTACCGGCTTCGAGGTAGTTAAAGACTTTATATACCTTGGTACCGCCATAAATAAAACGAATGACATCAGTTTTGAAATTCGGAGAAGGATTTTGATGGCCAACCGATGCTACTATGGTCTGAGCAAACAACTCAAAAGCAAGGCCACCTCCCGCCAGACCAAACTCACACTTTACAAGACGCTGATACTACCCGTGCTATTATATGGATCAGAAGCATGGGTACTTGCGCAAGCTGATGAGGCAGCTCTTGGGGTGTTTGAAAGAAAAATTCTCCGAAAGATCTACGGACCGATCTGCGTAGACGGTGAATATCGGCGTCGAATGAACCAGGAGCTCTGACATCGACATAGTCATTCGTATTGAGCTACAGTGACTACGGTGGCTAGGCCATGTTGTGCGGATGAATGAGAATGTCCCAGCACAAAAGGCATATAAAAACGAGCCTACAGATGGTTCCCGTAGAAGGGGAAGGCCACGAATTAGTTGGAAAGACCAAGTAGAAATCAACATCTTGGAACGTGGTCTTCCAAATTGGTGAATTTGAGCACAAGACGGACGCGCTTGGAAATCTTTTTTAAGCACGGTTATGGAACAACCGTTCTGTAACAAGCCAACTAAGTAAGTAAGTAAGGAGAAGTATAGTCGGAGGGACGGTCAACATGATATTCTACACAACCCCCACTGAGCTCTAGGTTTCTGCGTTTCTTTATTCCGATCCTGGGTAATATATCGCGATATCTGCACTGTCTTGGCCGATTGGAGGTCAGTAGCTCTCTGTGGCATATTTTCCAAATCATATTTTCCCGGTGTAAAAAGGTAATCCATAATATTGAATTTTTGTTATTTTACACAAAAAAGTTTTGGCTCAATTGTACTCGTTAAATATTAATCTTCAAATCGGTCCACGTTTAGGTATAGCTCCCATATAACGGTACCCCAAAATTTTCGGTATTTTGAGGTTCTTGAGCGCGTTTTTTAACTGAATTCTCTGAAATTTTGTACTTTGAGTTCTTATTGGGTAGCAAATCTCTCTACCAAAAATTATAAATAAAGGTCCATTTTTTCGTATAGCCCCCATATAAGATTACCCCCAATTTTCGGTATTTTGGGGGTTTTGATCGCATTTTCCGACCGAATTCACTGAAATTTGGTACTTTGTGTTCTTATTGGGTAGCAAATCTCCCTACCAAAAATTATAAATAACGGTCCATTTTTTCACATAGCCCCCATATAAGGGTACCCCCAAATTTTCGGTATTTTGAGGTTCTTGAGCGCGTTTTTTAACTAAATTCGCTGAAATTTTGTACATTGAGTTCTTATTGGGTAGCAAATCTCCCTACCAAAAACTATAAATAAAGGTCCATTTTTTCAGATAGCCCCCATATAAGATTACCCCCAATTTTCGGTATTTTGCGGGTTTTGATCGCATTTTTCGACCGAATTCACTGAAATTTGGTACTTTGTGTTCTTATTGGGTAGCAAATCTCCCTACCAAACATTATAAATAAAGGTCCATTTTTTCGGAAAGTCCCCATATAAAGGGCACCCCCAATTTTCGGTATTTTCGGGTTTTTGGGCTCGTTTTATAACTGAATTCGCTGAAATTTTGTACATTGGGTTCTTATTGGGTACCAAATTACTCCACTAAAAATTATAAATATAGGTCCAGTTTTTCTGGTAGTACCCATATAACGGTACCCCAAAATTTTTGGTATTTTGGGGGTTCTGATCGGATTTTTCGACCAAATTGACTGTAATTTAGTACGTTGAGTTCTTATTAGGTAGCACATCTCTCCACTATAAATTATAAATATTGGTCAATTTTTTCTGGTAGCCCCCAGGTTTTGAGGTTCTTGAACCAAATTCTTTTTTCTGGTACAGGGTATTATGTTTTTGTGCATATGTTTGTAACATGCAAAAATAACCGAGATAGACCCATGGCTCCTTTTGAGAATATGCATAGAATCACTTTTTGAGTCGATTTAAGCACGACATTTGGCACAGCGTAGCAAATTAGGTCTAGAATGATGTGTGTAAAGTTGCCTGAAAATCGGTTCAGATTTATATATAGCTCCCACATATACTTTCGTCAGATTTAATGTAAATGGTGCACCAAAGTCCCTATATATCTTTCGATTTGCACGAAATTTGGCACAGCGTAACAAATTAGGTCTAGAATGATGTGTGTTAAGTTTCCAGAAATCGGTTCAGATTTAGATATAGCTTCTATATCTGACCAAATGAACAATTTAGTATCGGTTGCAGAATGACGTGTTTATGGTTCCAATTTCATTTTACTGGTCCTTTAAAAATGCGACTTCTGTTAGGATTCATCTGTTGAATATACTCAAAGTGGTGAAGGGTATCATATAGTCGGCCCCGTCCGACTTTACTACTTTCCTTACTGGTTTATTGAGCAGTTTGGGATGAATCATCCAATGTGGATTTGTAAAATCATGGAATATGAATTTGTAAAGAATATTTTCCACAGAAAAAGGCCACTAGGAGCGGACTAAAAAATTGTTTAAAAAAGTACAATTACAGTCCAGTCCATATAATGTTTTAATATACCATTTACCACACTGTGGTACAGGGAGCATCTCTGTTTGTAACCAATGTGGTGAAGGGTAATCATCCCTGTCCGAATTTTGACCTTTCCTTCCGGTGGTTTCTTTGAAGTTTTACAGCTTGACCTGGTTAATTTAGTTGTTGCAGAAAAGGTCAGAAATTACGTTCCATCATTACTAAAAGCTGTAAGGAAATAAAAGCATGAAACATTTTTCGTGACACACTAAAACATCTGGGATTAATCGATGCATAATAGACTTTTACGGCATTACTGGCTAACACAATGACCCTGAAATTATAGAATTTTTGTTACATCTCTTCTGGACACAACTACACCAACTAATTTCATACATTCACCCTCAACAAAAATCTGTGGCAAAGTACCGGTTTTTGTTGGCGTTCCATTGGTCATGACTAATAAACCGAAAACTATGCCATTAGTTAGCCACAAACTTTTACTACTACTCATTTGTAATTTTTTTTATGTATGCATGTATGTTCGAGTATGGATGTTATCTGGAATCCTTGTGTAAGAGCATAATATCTGTTATGAAGAGCCCTTAGAGATTATAGGCCTAATTGAAATATCAAGTATCAAATGTATTATTCTACACGACAAGGACAACAAAACAAACCCACAGCAACGGTCACATATGTTTTGTTAAAATATGTGTGTGTAAGCTTTTGACCTACCGACCGACTGAACGACCTTCCTTCCGATTCTAATATGTATGTATGCATGAATAAATTGTTTGACTTTTTCTTTTTGTTGTGGGTTCTGAGGATAAATCTTTTGTCTGCTATTAATGTAAGGCTGTAAAAAAATTTTCGGGGGCAATGTGAATGACTGAAACTATGTAACCTCTATTTTGTAAGAATGGTATATGTAACAATATAAACAGGAATAAATGGGGGTTTAAAACACACATCTATATAGTGTGTTTTAAGCAGTTAAATTTTTTTAAATGCCAATATTTATTTTACCAAGAAAATCTTACTCAGGAATATTTTTATACCCTCCTCCTTAGGGTGAAGTGTGTATTAAATTGGACATTCAGTTTGCAAAACTTCGCAATTTTTGCAATATTTTTCCAAAGCCCCATAAATTATAAAATCTTAATCAAATTAGTCATGTCTGGAACATATTAAATAAAACTTTGAAATTGTGCACACCAATCGCTACTACCCTTAGGGTGTTCACTTTTAAACTGTGATACAACGGTCTGCCATGTTTTCGTTCCGAGTACTTGGATGCTGAGGAGCATCTTTGCGGAAATATTTTTATATTGGTCCGCGTTTTGGTATAGCCCCTTTATAAATATCTCGCCGCAATGGCATCATTGGACCATACCAATGCGGCTTCAGTCCTGGCAAATCCACCATTGACCAGATTTTCACTCTGCGCCAAATCCTGGAAAAGACCCACGAAAAACACATCGACACATACCACCTATTTGTCTACTATAAAGCCGCATTCGACAGCCCTATCCGTTCAGAGATGTTTAAAGCCATGTATACGTTCGGCATTCCTGCAAAATTAATACGGCTATGCAGGATAACTTTACGTGGCACAAGATCAGCAGTTAAAGAAGGAAAGGACCTAGGATATGCAGCCCTTCAATACCGAACGAGGATTCAGACAAGGTGACAGTTTGTCGTGTGATATTTTTAACATCCTACTGGAAAAGTTCATACGAGACGCAAAGGTGAACAGAAATGGCACTCTGTACACCAAAACAACATATGTTACTCGCCTACGCCGATGACATCGATATAATGTGTCGAACATTGCGAGCGGTAACAGCCACCTTTGAACAAATTGAAAAGGAGTCTGCCGAAGTGGGTCTGACTGTAAACGGCGAGAAGACCAAGCTGATGGTATCAACGCGCAAGACGTCCAATAGACTTGAAATTTGAGAACTACAGCTTCGAGGTAGTTAAAGACTTTATATACCTTGGTACCGCCATAAATAAAACGAATGACATCAGTTTTGAAATTCGGAGAAGGATTTTGATGGCCAACCGATGCTACTATGGTCTGAGCAAACAACTCAAAAGCAAGGCCACCTCCCGCCAGACCAAACTCACACTTTACAAGACGCTGATACTACCCGTGCTATTATATGGATCAGAAGCATGGGTACTTGCGCAAGCTGATGAGGCAGCTCTTGGGGTGTTTGAAAGAAAAATTCTCCGAAAGATCTACGGACCGATCTGCGTAGACGGTGAATATCGGCGTCGAATGAACCAGGAGCTCTACAATTTATACGCGGACATCGACATAGTCATTCGTATTGAGCTACAGTGACTACGGTGGCTAGGCCATGTTGTGCGGATGAATGAGAATGTCCCAGCACAAAAGGCATATAAAAACGAGCCTACAGATGGTTCCCGTAGAAGGGGAAGGCCACGAATTAGTTGGAAAGACCAAGTAGAAATCAACATCTTGGAACGTGGTCTTCCAAATTGGTGAATTTGAGCACAAGACGGACGCGCTTGGAAATCTTTTTTAAGCACGGTTATGGAACAACCGTTCTGTAACAAGCCAACTAAGTAAGTAAGTAAGGAGAAGTATAGTCGGAGGGACGGTCAACATGATATCCTACACAACCCCCACTGAGCTCTAGGTTTCTGCGTTTCTTTATTCCGATCCTGGGTAATATATCGCGATATCTGCACTGTCTTGGCCGATTGGAGGTCAGTAGCTCTCTGTGGCATATTTTCCAAATCATATTTTCCCGGTGTAAAAAGGTAATCCATAATATTGAATTTTTGTTATTTTACACAAAAAAGTTTTGGCTCATTTGTACTCGTTAAATATTAATCTTCATTATCAAGACAACAATTTGAATTAGTTTATCAGATCGTCTTCCCCATGGAAAATTCGAGATATTATGCATCTAATTGTAGCATCTGAAGCGACTAGAAAACCCGACAAAAATAATGTTTTTGCCCTTTTCATTCCCAATATATCATCTAATCATCATCGAAAATTATAGACGTAGTTCTTGACCATAACCGAAACCTCATGCAAATTGTCCTAGCCATTAGCGCTACATTTTCGCTCTCTATTATTGTAATGGCAATACTAAACCTTTAAATATTGTCGTATAACATCCACATCCCAGTACTTACAGCAAGAGAGCTGATATAAATTTAAAGGTCAACCCTTCCTCCTGGATATACTATTCACTTATCGGTCAACGTCCCCAGGAGTAAATATATATGCCATAGATACGAATTTTGCCATTTTTCAACAATTTCCATTTGACCCACTAAGTGTTTACCTATCTTCATCAAAACATTCATGCTTATTCCTCGACCAGATTTATTTCCTAGTATAAAATTTCGTGGTGTTCGAGTCATAATTGAAGACCCTACAGCGACCAGAAATAAGGCAAAAATAAAGTTCAACCCCTAAATATTAAACGATAATTACCAAAGGGGTCCCCTTTGACCAGAACTTGTCCTAAATGCAAAATTTCGTGACGATTGGTCCATAACTGTGACCTGTATTGTGATTACAAATTAAATGGACGGACGAACACACAGACGAACGATGTTTAGATCAAGTCAGCAAGTGAGATATGAGATCGGTATACTTCAAGGTGGGTCTAGGACCAACATTTCGCGGCGTTTTAAACTCTTGGGGTCACACAAAGTTATAATACCCTGACAACATAGTTGTGTAGGGTATAAACATTCATATCACTTAATACAGTCGCCCTATTCGATTGTAATAATGTTCTTACAGTTTTTATTTAATTCCTAGGGGATAATTTTAATGTCAACTGTTTGGAGAAAATCGGTCCACGTTTAGGTATAGGCAAATCTCTCTACCAAAAATTATAAATAAAGGTCCATTTTTTCGTATAGCCCCCATATAAGATTACCCCCAATTTTCGGTATTTTGGGGGTTTTGATCGCATTTTCCGACCGAATTCACTGAAATTTGGTACTTTGTGTTCTTATTGGGTAGCAAATCTCCCTACCAAAAATTATAAATAACGGTCCATTTTTTCACATAGCCCCCATATAAGGGTACCCCCAAATTTTCGGTATTTTGAGGTTCTTGAGCGCGTTTTTTAACTAAATTCGCTGAAATTTTGTACATTGAGTTCTTATTGGGTAGCAAATCTCCCTACCAAAAACTATAAATAAAGGTCCATTTTTTCAGATAGCCCCCATATAAGATTACCCCCAATTTTCGGTATTTTGGGGGTTTTGATCGCATTTTTCGACCGAATTCACTGAAATTTGGTACTTTGTGTTCTTATTGGGTAGCAAATCTCCCTACCAAACATTATAAATAAAGGTCCATTTTTTCGGAAAGTCCCCATATAAAGGGCACCCCCAATTTTCGGTATTTTCGGGTTTTTGGGCTCGTTTTATAACTGAATTCGCTGAAATTTTGTACATTGGGTTCTTATTGGGTACCAAATTACTCCACTAAAAATTATAAATATAGGTCCAGTTTTTCTGGTAGTACCCATATAACGGTACCCCAAAATTTTTGGTATTTTGGGGGTTCTGATCGGATTTTTCGACCAAATTGACTGTAATTTAGTACGTTGAGTTCTTATTAGGTAGCACATCTCTCCACTATAAATTATAAATATTGGTCAATTTTTTCTGGTAGCCCCCAGGTTTTGAGGTTCTTGAACCAAATTCTTTTTTCTGGTACAGGGTATTATGTTTTTGTGCATATGTTTGTAACATGCAAAAATAACCGAGATATACTCGATGGCTCCTTTTCAGTAGAGCAAATACGTACTAGTTTGAAGCCACATAAAAAT